>NW_020265996.1:0-1783 GCF_003255815.1 Theropithecus gelada | reverse complement strand
TTTTCTTTGGCCCTATAGCCTTCAAAGGGATCCGAAATATCTGTTCTCAAATTCCACAGAAATAAGGCTAGCAAAGAGATCCACGAAATACAGATGTAACTCTGTGAGATGAATTAACAGAACACTAAGCAGTTTCTCAGAAACCATCCTTACAGATTTCATCTCAGTATATTTCCTTTTTCACCATGGCCCTCTATGGGCTTCCAAATATCACTTTACCTATTCCACAAGAACTGTCTTAGCGAAAGGTTTCTTGAGGGGAACGCTGTAAATCTGTGAGATCACTTCACAGAACACAAAGAAGTTTCTCAGAAAGCTTCTTTCTCTTTGTTATCGGAGGATATTTCCTTTGGCCGTGTAGTCTTCAAAGGGATCCGAAATATCTGTTCTCAGATTCCAAAGAAATCAGGCTAGCAAAGAGATCCACGAAATACAGATATAACTCTGTGAGATGAATTAAGAGAACACTAAGCTGTTTCTCAGAAATCTTCTTTCCAGATTTCATCTGAGGATATTTCCTTTTTCACCGTAACCCTTTATGGGCTTCCAAATATCACTTTGTCAATTCCACAAGAACAGTGTTGGCGAAAGGCTTCTTGAGGGGAAAGCTGTAACTCTGTGAGATGATTTCACAGAGCAGAAAGAAGTTTCTCAGAAAGCTTCTTTCTCTTTCTTATTGGAGGAGATTTCCTTTGGCCCTATAATCTTCAAAGGGATCCGAAATATCTGTTCGCAGATTCCACAGAAATAAGGCTAGCAAAGAGATCCACGAAACAGAGATGTAACTCTCTGAGATGAATTAACAGAACACTAACCAGTTTCTCAGAAAGCTTCTTTCCAGATTTCACCTGAGGATATTTCCTTTTACACCATAGCCCTGTATGGGCTTCCAAATATCACTTTGCCAATTCCACAAGAAGTGTCTTAGCGAAAGGCTTCTTGAGGGGAAGCTGTAACTCTGTGAGATGATTTCACAGAACACAAAGAAGTTCTCAAAAAGTTTCTTTCTCTTTGTTATCGGAGGATAATTCCTTTGGCCCTACAGTCTGCAAAGGGTTCCGAAATATCTGTACTCAGATTCCACAGAAATAAGGCTAGCAAAGAGATCCACGAAATACAGATGTAACTCTGTGAGATGAATTAACAGAACACTAAGCAGTTTCTCAAAAATCTTCTTTCCAGATTTCATCTGAGGATATTTCCTTTTTCACCATAGCCCTCTAGGGGTTCCAAATATCACTTTGCCAATCCCACAAGAACTGTCTTAGCGAAAGGCTTCTTGAGGGGAAAGCTGTAACTCTGTGAGATGATTTCACAGAACACGAAGAAGTTTCTCAGAAAGGTTCTTTCTCTTTCTAATCGGAGGATATTTCCTTTGGCCCTATAGTCTTCAAAGGGATCCGAAATATCTGTTCTCAGATTCCACAGAAATAAGGCTGGCAAAAAGATCCATTAAATACAGATGTAACTCTGTGAGATGAATTAACAGAACACTAAGCAGTTTCTCAGAAAGCTTCTTTCCACATTTCATCTGAGGATATTTCCTTTTTCACCATAGCCCTCAATGGGCTTCAAAATATCAGTTTGCCAATTCCACAAGAAGTGTCTTAGGGAAAGGCTTCTGGAGGGGAAAGCTGTAACTCTGTGAGTTGATTTCACAGAACACAAAGAAGTTTCTCCGAAAGCTTCTTTCTCTTTGTTATATGAGGATATTTCGTTTGGCCCTATAGTCTTCAAAGGGATCCGAAATATCTGTTCTCAGATTCCACAGAAATAAGGCTAG
>NW_020265995.1:0-1784 GCF_003255815.1 Theropithecus gelada | reverse complement strand
ACACACACAGACACCCATACACACACATACAGATACCCATACACACACAGACACACAGACACCCATACACACACAGAAACACAGACACCCAGACACCCAGACACACACAGACACAGAGACACACACAGACACCTATACACGCACAGACACACAGAGACACACAGACACACGCAGTTACCCATACACACACAGACACACACAGACACACACCCATACACACACAACACACAGACACCCATACACACACAACACACAGACACACAGAAACCCATACACACAAAGACACACACAGACAGACACGCATACACACACAGACACACAGACACACATGCACACAGACATCTGTACACACACAGGCACAGACACTCATACACACAAAAAGACACACAGACACAGACATCCATACACACACAGACATCCATACACGCAGAAACACAGGCACCCATACACAGAAAGACACACAGACACCCATACACACACAGAAACACAGACACTCATACACACACACACAATACCGATACACACAAAGAAACACAGAGACATCTATACATGCACATAGACACCCATACACACAGACACGCATACATACACACGCAGACACCCATACACGCAGATACACAGAAACACACAGACACCCACACACACAGAGAGACATACCCATACACACCCAGATACTCACAGACACCCAGCCACCCATACACACACGGAAACACAGACACACAGACACATAGATACCCACACACACACACCCATACACACACACCCATACCCACACAGACACCTATACACACACAGACACACAGACACATGGACACCCATACACACACACACCCATACACACACCCATACCCACACAGACACCCATATACACACAGACACACAGACACCCATATACACACAGACACATACATACACACACACCCCCATACCCACACAGACACTCATACACACGACACCCTTACACACAAAGACATAGACATACAGACACCCATACACACACACAGACACCTGTACACACACAGACACAGACATCTATACACACAAAGACACACAGACACCCATACACACTAGACACACAGAAACTCACACACATATGCACCATCCCCATACACACAAAGACACACTCAGACACCCATACACACATACACACCCATACACACAGACATAGACACTTATAAACACACAGACTCACAGACACCCATACACACACACACAAACACCAATACATACACACTCATACACACACAGACACCCGTACACACACAGACACACAGACACCCATACACGCACAGACACACACACACACGGACACACACACACAAACACAAAGACACAGACACCCATACACACACAGACACACAGACTCACACAGACATCCATACACACACAGACACCCATACACACAGACTCACAGACATCCATACACACACAGATGCACACAGACACGCAAACACCAATACACACACACACAGACACCCATANGACACAGACATACAGACACCCAAACACACACAAAGGCACCTGTACACACACAAACACAGATACTCATACGCACAAAGACACACACAGATGCACAGACGTCCATACACACACACACAGACACCCATACACAGAGACACAGACACCCATACACAGAAAGACAGACAGACACCCATAAACACACAGACACACAGGCACTCATAAACATACACACACAACCATACACACACAGACACACAAACACCCATACACACACAGACACACACAGACACCCATACACACACATACAGATACCCATACACACA
>NW_020265994.1:0-1783 GCF_003255815.1 Theropithecus gelada | reverse complement strand
ACTCACAGAGTTACTGCTTTCCCCTCAAGAAGCCTTTCGCTAAGACTGTTCTTGTAGAATAGGCAAAGTGATATTTGGAAGACCATGGAGGGCTATGGTGAAAAAGGAAATATCCTCAGATCTAATCTGGAAAGAAGCTTTCTGAGAAACTGCTGAGTGTTCTGTTAATTCATCTCGCAGAGTTACATCTGTATTTCGTGGATCTCTTTGCTAGCCTTATTTCTGTGGAATCTGAGAACAGCTATATCGGATCCCTTTGAAGTCTATAGGGCCAAAGGAAATATCGTAAGATAACAAAGAGAAAGAAGCTATCTGAGAAACTTCTTTCTGTTCTGTGAAATCATCTCACAGAGTTACAGCTTGAGCCTCAAAAAGTCTTGCTCTAAGACAGTTCTTGTGGAATTGACAAAGTGATATTAGGAAGCCCATAGACGGTTATGGTGAAAAAGGAAATATCCTCAGATGAAATCTGGAAAGAAGCTTTGTGGGAAACTGCTGAGTGTTCTGTTAATTCATCTCACAGAGTTACATCTGTATTTCGTGGATCTCTTTCCTAGCTTTATTTCTGTGGAATCTGAGAACAGATATTTCGGATCCCTTTGAAGACTATAGGGCCAAAGGGAATATCCTCCGATAACAAAGAGAAAGAAGCTTTCCGAGAAACTGCTTAGTGTTCTGTCAATTCATCTCAGCGAGTTACGTCTGTATTTCGTGGATCTCTTTGGTAGCCTTATTTCACGTGGAACTTGCAACATAAATTTCGGATCCCTTTGGAGACTAAAGGGCCAAAGGGAATATCCTCCGATAACAAAGAGAAAGAAGCTTTCTGAGAAACTTCTTTGTGTTCTGTGAAATCATCTCACAGAGTTACAGCTTTCCCCTCTAGAAGCCTTTCGCTAAGACAGTTGTGGAATTGGCAAAGTGATATTTGGAAGCCCATAGAGGGCTCTGGTGAAAAAGGAAATATCCTCAGATGAAATATGGAAAGAAGCTTTATGAGAAACTGCTGAGTGTTCTGTTAATTCATGTCACAGAGTTACATCTGTATTTCGTGGATCTCTTTGCTACCCTTATTTCTGTGGAATCTGACAACAGATATTTCGGTCCCTTCGAAGAATAGAGGGCCAAAAGAAATATCCTCCGATAACAAAGAGAAAGAAGCTTTCTGAGAAACTTTTGTTTTCTGTGAAATCAACTCACAGATTTCCTGCTTTCCCCTCAAGAAGCCTTTCGCTAAGACAGTTATTGTGGAATTGGCAAAGTGATATTTGGAAGCCTATAGAGGGCTATGGTGAAAAAGGAAATATCCTCAGATGAAATCTGGAAAGAAGCTTTCTGAGAAACTGCTGAGTGTTCTGTTAATTCATCTCGTAGAGTTACATCTGTATTTCGTGGATCTCTTTGCTAGCCTTATTTTTGTGGAATGTGAGAACAGCTATATCGGATCCCTTTGAAGTCTATAGGGCCAAAGGAATTATCGTCCAATAATAAAGAGAAAGAAGCTAATTGAGAAACTTATTTCTGTTCTGTGAAATCATCTCACAGAGTTACAGCTTTCCCCTCTAGAAGCCTTATGCTAAGACAGTTGTTGTGGAAATGGGAAAGTGATATTTGGAAGCCCTTAGAGGGCTATGGTGAAAAAGGAAATATCCTCAGATGAAATCTGGAAAGAAGCTCTCGTAGAAAGTGCTCTGTGATGTTAAACTTAAACTCACAGAGTTACATGTGTATTTCGTGGATCTCTTTGCTAGCCTTATTTCTGTGGAATCAGAGAACAGATATT
>NW_020265993.1:0-1783 GCF_003255815.1 Theropithecus gelada | reverse complement strand
TGAGATGATTTCACAGAACACAAAGAAGTTTCTCAGAAAGCTTCTTTTTCTTTGTTATCGGCGAATATTTCCTTTGGCCCTATAGTCTTCAAAGGGATCCCAAATATCTGTTCTCAGATTCCACAGAAATAAGGCTAGCAAAGAGATCCACAATATTGAGATGTAACTCTGTGAGATGAATTAACAGAACACTCAACCGTTTCTCAGGAAGCTTCCTTCCAGATTTCATCTGAGGATATTTCCTTTTTCACCGTAGCCCTCTATGGGCTTCCAAATATCACTTTGCAAATTCCACAAGAACTGTCTTAACGAAAGGCTTCTTGAGGGGAAAGCTGTAACTCTGAGATGATTTCACAGAAGACAAAGAAGTTCCTCAGAAAGCTTCTTTCTCTTTGTTATCGGAGGATATTTGTTTTCGCCCTATAGTCTTCAAAAGGTTCCGAAATATCTGTTCTCAGATTCCACAGAAATAAGGCTAGCAAAGAGATCCACGAAATACAGATGTAACTCTGTGAGATGAATTAACAGAACACTCAGCAGTTTCTCAGAAAGCTTCTTTCCAGATTTCCTCTGACGATATTTCCTTTTTCACCATAGCCCTCTATGGGCTTCCAAATATCACTTTGCCAATTCCACAAGAAGTGTCTTAGCGAAAGGCTTCTCGAGGGGAAAGCTGTAACTCTGTGAGGTGATTTCACAGAACACAAAGAAGTTTCTCAGAAATCATTTTTCTCTTTGCTATCGGAGGATATTTGCTTTGGCCCTATAGTCTTCTAAGGGATCCGTCATATCTGTTCTCAGATTCCACAGAAAAAACGCTAGCAAAGAGATCCACGAAATACAGATGTAATTCGGTGAGATGAATTAACAGAACACTCAGCAGTTCCTCAGAAAGCTTCTTTCCAGATTTCATCTGAGGATATTTCCTTTTTCACCATAGCCCTCTATGGGCTTCCAAATATCACTTTGCCAATTCCACAAGAACTGTCTTAGCGAAAGGCTTCTTGAGGGGTAAGCTATAACTCTGTGAGATGATTTCACTGAACACAAAGAAATTTCTCACAAAGCTTCTTTCTCTTTGTTATCGGAGGACATTTCCTTTTGCATTATAGTCCTCAAAGGGATAAGAAATATCTGTTCTCAGATTCCACAGAAATAAGGCTAGCAAAGAGATCCACGAAATACAGGTGTAACTCTGTGAGATGAATTAACAGAACACTCAGCAGTTTCTCAGAAAGCTTCTTTCCAGATTTCATGTGAGGATATTTCCTTTTTAACCATAGCCCTCTATGGGCTTCCAAATATCACTTTGCCAATTCCACAAGAACTGTCTTAGCGAAAGGATTCTTTAGGGGAAAGCTGTAACTCTGTGAGGTGATTTCACAGAACACAAAGAAGTTTCTCAGAAATCATTTTTCTCTTTGCTATCGGGGGATATTTGCTTTGGCCCTATAGTCTTCAAAGGGATCCGAAATATCTGTTCTCAGATTCCACAGAAATAAGGCTAGCAAAGAGATCCACGAAATACAGATGTAATTCTGTGAGATGAATTAACAGAACACTCAGCAGTTTCTCAGAAAACTTCTTTCCAGATTTCATCTGAGGATATTTCCTTTTTCACCATAGCCCTCTATGGGCTTCTAAATATCACTTTGCCAATTCCACAAGAACTGTCTTAGCGAAAGGCTTCTTGAGGGGAAAGCTATAACTCTGTGAGATGATTTCACTGAACACAAAGAAATTTCTCACAAAGCTTCTTTCTCTTTGTTATCGGAGGGTATTT
>NW_020265992.1:0-1784 GCF_003255815.1 Theropithecus gelada | reverse complement strand
ACTCTGTGAGATGATTTCACAGAACACAAACAATTTTCTCAGAAGGCATCTTTCTCTTTGTTACCGGAGGATATTTCCTTTGGCCATATAGTCTTCAAAGGAATCCGAAATATCTCTTCTCAGATTCCACAGAAATAAGGCTAGCAAGGAGATCCACGAAATACAGATGTAACTCTGTCAGTGAAAGTCAGACATCACAGAGCAGTTTCTCAGAAAGGTTCTTTCCAAATTTCATCTGAGGATATTTCCTTTTTCACCATGGCCCTCTAAGGGCTTCCAAATATCACTTTGCCAATTCCCCAAGAACTGACTTAGCGTAAGGCTTCTTGAGGGGAAAGCTGTAACTCTGTGGGATCATTTCACAGAACACTAAGAAGTTTCTCCGAAAGCTTCTTTCTCTTTGTTACCGTAGGATATTTCCTTTGGCCCTATACTCTTGAAAGGGATCCGAAATATCTCTTCACAGATTCCACAGAAATAAGGCTAGCAAGGAGATCCATGAAATACAGATGTAACTCTGTGAGATGAATTAACAGAACACTAAGCAGTTTCTCAGAAGCCTTCTTTCCAGATTTCAGCTGAGGATATTGCCTTTTTCACCATAGTCCTTTATGGGCTTCCAAATATCACTTTGCCAATTCCACAGGTACTGTCTTAGCGAAAGGCTTCCGGAGGGGAAAGCTGTAACTCTGTGAGATGATTTCACAGTACACGAAGAAGTTTCTCAGAAAGCTTCTTTCTCTTTGTTACCAGAGGATATTTCCTTTGGCCCTATAGTCTTCAAAGGGGTCCGAAATATCTGTTCTCAGATTCCACATAAGTAAGGCTAGCAAAGAGATCCACGAAATACAGATGTAACTCTGTGAGTGGAAGTCACACATCACAGAGCAGTTTCTCAGAAAGCTTCTTTCCAGATTTCATCTGAGGATATTTCCTTTTTCACCATAGCCCTCTATGGGCTTCCAAATATCACTTTGCCAATTCCACAACAACTGTCATAGAGAAAGGCTTTTGAGGGGAAAGCTGCAACTCTGTGAGATGATTTCACAGAACACAAAGAAGTTTCTCAGAAAGCTTCTTTATCTTTGTTATCGGAGGATATTTCGTTTGGCCCTATAGTCTTCAAAGGTACCCGAAATATCTGTTCTCAGATTCCACAGAAATAAGGCTAGCAAAGAGATCCACGAAATACAGATGTAACTATGTGAGTGCAACTCACACATCACAGAGCAGTTTCTCAGAAAGCTTCTTATCAGATTTCAGATGAGGATATTTCCTTTTTCACCATGGCCCTGTAAGGGCTTCCAAATATCACTTTGCAAATTCCACAAGAACTGGCTTAGAGAAAGGCTTCTTGACTGGAAAGCTGTAACTCTGTGAGATGATTTCACGGAACACAGAGAAGTTTCTCAGAAAGATTCTTTCTCCTTGTTTTCCGGGGATATATCCTTTGGCCCTATAGTCTTCAAAGGGATCCGAAATATCTGTTCTCAGATTCCACAGAAATAAGGCTACCAAAGAGATTGACGAAATACAGATGAAACTCTGTGAGATGAATTAACAGAACACTAAGCAGTTTCTCAGAAAGCTTGTTTCCAGATTTCAGCAGAGGATATTTCATTTTTCACCATAGCCCTCTATGGGCTTCCAAGTATCACTTTGAAAATTCCAGAAGAACTGTCTTAGCGAAAGGCTTCTTGAGGGGAAAGCTGTAACTCTGTGAGATGATTTCACAGAACACAAAGAAGTTTCTCAGAAAGCTTCTTTCTCTTTGTTACCGGAGG
>NW_020265991.1:0-1784 GCF_003255815.1 Theropithecus gelada | reverse complement strand
ACTCTGTGAGATGATTTCACAGAACACAAACAATTTTCTCAGAAGGCTTCTTTCTCTTTGTTACCGGAGGATATTTCCTTTGGCCATATAGTCTTCAAAGGAATCCGAAATATCTCTTCTCAGATTCCACAGAAATAAGGCTAGCAAGGAGATCCACGAAATACAGATGTAACTCTGTCAGTGAAAGTCAGACATCACAGAGCAGTTTCTCAGAAAGGTTCTTTCCAAATTTCATCTGAGGATATTTCCTTTTTCACCATGGCCCTCTATGGGCTTCCAAATATCACTTTGCCAATTCCCCAAGAACTGACTTAGCGTAAGGCTTCTTGAGGGGAAAGCTGTAACTCTGTGGGATCATTTCACAGAACACTAAGAAGTTTCTCCGAAAGCTTCTTTCTCTTTGTTACCGTAGGATATTTCCTTTGGCCCTATACTCTTGAAAGGGATCCGAAATATCTCTTCACAGATTCCACAGAAATAAGGCTAGCAAGGAGATCCATGAAATACAGATGTAACTCTGTGAGATGAATTAACAGAACACTAAGCAGTTTCTCAGAAGCCTTCTTTCCAGATTTCAGCTGAGGATATTGCCTTTTTCACCATAGTCCTTTATGGGCTTCCAAATATCACTTTGCCAATTCCACAGGTACTGTCTTAGCGAAAGGCTTCCGGAGGGGAAAGCTGTAACTCTGTGAGATGATTTCACAGTACACGAAGAAGTTTCTCAGAAAGCTTCTTTCTCTTTGTTACCAGAGGATATTTCCTTTGGCCCTATAGTCTTCAAAGGGTTCCGAAATATCTGTTCTCAGATTCCACATAAGTAAGGCTAGCAAAGAGATCCACGAAATACAGATGTAACTCTGTGAGTGGAAGTCACACATCACAGAGCAGTTTCTCAGAAAGCTTCTTTCCAGATTTCATCTGAGGATATTTCCTTTTTCACCATAGCCCTCTATGGGCTTCCAAATATCACTTTGCCAATTCCACAACAACTGTCATAGAGAAAGGCTTTTGAGGGGAAAGCTGCAACTCTGTGAGATGATTTCACAGAACACAAAGAAGTTTCTCAGAAAGCTTCTTTATCTTTGTTATCGGAGGATATTTCGTTTGGCCCTATAGTCTTCAAAGGTACCCGAAATATCTGTTCTCAGATTCCACAGAAATAAGGCTAGCAAAGAGATCCACGAAATACAGATGTAACTATGTGAGTGCAACTCACACATCACAGAGCAGTTTCTCAGAAAGCTTCTTATCAGATTTCAGATGAGGATATTTCCTTTTTCACCATGGCCCTGTAAGGGCTTCCAAATATCACTTTGCAAATTCCACAAGAACTGGCTTAGAGAAAGGCTTCTTGACTGGAAAGCTGTAACTCTGTGAGATGATTTCACGGAACACAGAGAAGTTTCTCAGAAAGATTCTTTCTCCTTGTTTTCCGGGGATATATCCTTTGGCCCTATAGTCTTCAAAGGGATCCGAAATATCTGTTCTCAGATTCCACAGAAATAAGGCTACCAAAGAGATTGACGAAATACAGATGAAACTCTGTGAGATGAATTAACAGAACACTAAGCAGTTTCTCAGAAAGCTTGTTTCCAGATTTCAGCAGAGGATATTTCATTTTTCACCATAGCCCTCTATGGGCTTCCAAGTATCACTTTGAAAATTCCAGAAGAACTGTCTTAGCGAAAGGCTTCTTGAGGGGAAAGCTGTAACTCTGTGAGATGATTTCACAGAACACAAAGAAGTTTCTCAGAAAGCTTCTTTCTCTTTGTTACCGGAGG
>NW_020265990.1:0-1786 GCF_003255815.1 Theropithecus gelada | reverse complement strand
GCATAGCCCTCTATGGGCTTCCAAGTATCACTTTGCCGATTCCACAATTACTGTCTTAGCGAAAGGCTTCTTGAGGGGAAAGCTGTAACTCTCTGAGATGATTTCACAGAACACCAAGAAGGTTCTCAGAAAGCTTCTTTCTCTTTGTTATCGGAGGATATTTCCTTTGGCCCTATAGTCTTCAAAGGGATCCGAAATATGTGTCCTCCGATTCCACAGAAATGAGGCTAGCAAAGACATCCACGAAATATAGATGTAACTCTATGAGACGAATTGCCAGAACAGTAAGCAATTTCGTAGACAGCTTCTTTCCAGATTTCATCTGAGGATATTTCCTTTTTCACCATAGCCCTCTATGGGATTCCAAATATCACTTTGCCAATTCCACAAGAACTGTCTTAGCGAAAGGCTTCTTGAGGGGAAAGCTGTAACTCTGTGAGATGATTTCACAGAACAGAAAGAAGTTTCTCAGAAAGCTTCTTTCTCTTTGTTATGGAGGATATTTCCTTTGGCCCTATAGTCTTCATAGGGGTAAGAAATATCTGCTATCAGATTCCACAGAAATAAGGCTAGCAAAGAGATCCACGAACTACAGATGAAACTCTGTGAGTGGAAGTCTCACATCACAGAGCAGTTTCTCAGAAAGCTTCTTTCCAGATGTCATCTGAGGATATTTCCTTTTTCACCATAGCCCTCTATGGGCTTCCAAATATCACTTTGCGNCACAGAACAGAAAGAAGTTTCTCAGAAAGCTTCTTTCTCTTTGTTATGGAGGATATTTCCTTTGGCCCTATAGTCTTCATAGGGGTAAGAAATATCTGCTATCAGATTCCACAGAAATAAGGCTAGCAAAGAGATCCACGAACTACAGATGAAACTCTGTGAGTGGAAGTCTCACATCACAGAGCAGTTTCTCAGAAAGCTTCTTTCCAGATGTCATCTGAGGATATTTCCTTTTTCACCATAGCCCTCTATGGGCTTCCAAATATCACTTTGCCAATTCCACAAGAACTGTCTTAGCGAAAGGCTTCTTGAGGGGATAGCTGTAACTCTGTGCGATGATTTCACAGAACACAAAGAAGTTTCTCAGAAAGCTTCTTTCTCTTTGTTATTGGAGGATGTTTCCTTTGGCCCTGTATTCTTCAAAGGGATCCGAAATATCTGTTCTCAAATTCCACAGCAATAAGGCTAGCAAAGAGATCCACGAAATACAGATGTAACTCTGTGAGATGAATTAACAGAACCTAAGCAGTTTCTCAAAATCTTCTTTCCAGGTTTCATCTGAGGATATTTCCTTTTTCACCATAGACCTCTAAGGGCTTCCAAATACCACTATGCCAATTCCACAAGAACTGTCTTAGCGAAAGGCTTCTTGAGGGGACAGCTGTAACTGTGTGAGACGATTTCACAGAACACAAAGAAGTTTCTCAGAAAGCTTCTTTCTCTTTGTTATCGGAGGATATTTCCTTTGGCCCTAGAGTCCTCAAAGGGATCCGAAATATCTGTTCTGAGATTCCACAGAAATAAGGCTAGCCAAGAGATCCACGAAACAGAGATGTAACTCTGTGAGATTAATTAACAGAACACTAAGCAGTTTCTCAGAAAGCTTCTTTCCAGATTTCATCTGAGGATATTTCCTNCTTAGCGAAAGGCTTCTTGAGGGGAAACCTGTAACTCTGTGAGATGATTTCACAGAACACAATGGAGTTTCTCAGAAAGCTTCTTTCTCTTTATTATCGGAGGATATTTTCTTTGGCCCTATGGTCTTCAAAGGGATCCGACATAT
>NW_020265989.1:0-8096 GCF_003255815.1 Theropithecus gelada | reverse complement strand
TGAAACTAGGCCTCACAAAACCTAAAAAGTTAGCACCAGGTGGCCCTAGATAGGGTCCCACCCTGCCTAGAGAGGGTCCCACCCTGCCTCGATAGTGTCCCACCCTGATAGGGTCCCACCCTGCCAATTCCGGGAAACAACCTCATGAGGTCCCACCCTGCCAATTCCAGGGGTCTCACCCTGCCTCGAAGTTCCCGGAATCAACAACTCCAGGAAAGAACCTCATAAGGTCCTGCTCTAACCAATTAAACCAAGACCCCTTGCTCAGGCTATAGCTAGACCCAATCATTTTACGCCTTAAGCTTTGTTTGAATTTCGCGCCATAAGCTGTGTTTGAACTTGTGTTTGCCTATATAAACAGCCTGTAACAAGCAGTCGGGGTCCCAGGGCCAACTTAGAGCTTGGGACCCTAGCGCGCTAGCAATAAATAACTCTCTGCTGTGAACCTCGTGTCGGTGATCCTTCGCGGCGACCCCTGCCCAGGAGGGAATCGAGAGTTCGGTTCCAACATTTGGTGCGTTGGCCGGGAAGTGGGGTCGTCCGAGGACCCCCGACCCATCCGGCGGAGACCCATCTGGCCCGGGCCACCGACCGCCGACTGGACGAACGAACTCTGTCAGGTACTCTCGTTTCGTTCTGTTTGTTTCATTTCGTTCTGTTTGTTTTGCCGGCTAATTCTGAGGAGTGTCCGGCACCTTCTCACTTATGCCCCGGGGACGCCCTGGCGGTAGACTGGAAGAAGGCTGACGACTCCTTCAGCCTCCTCGAATCTGTAGGCAGGGTGCCGTTGCCCCTGCCATCCGAATATTTTGTGAAACTGTGGCGCCACTCTCTGGCCGCGCGGCTTCTTCTCATTTGTTTGGTCCTTTTGTATGTTGCTTTCATTTTGTCCTTGTGTGTGAAAGAATCTCTAGACAGAACTATGGGACAGACGTTGACGACCCCTTTAACTCTGACTCTGACTCACTTCCCTGACGTTCGGGCTCGAGCCCACCCCCTCTCTGTAGAAGTCCGTAAGGGATGATGGAAAACATTCTGCTCGTCCAAATGGCCAACCCTCCAGGTAGAGTGGCCACGGGACGGAACATTTAACCTCTCAATTATCCTACAGGTCAAAGCAAAAGTGATGGATCCTGGGCCACTCGGACACCCAGACCAGGTGGCCTACATAATTACTTGGGAAGATCTGGTCCGAAACCCTCCTTTTTGGGTGAAACCCTTCCTCCATTCCCCTTCCCCATCCCAATCTACCCTCCTTGCCTTAGAGGCCCCAAAGAACCGGAATTCAGATCCGCAAAAGCCGGTTCTCCCAGATGAGCCCCAGAGGGACCTCCTCCTTCTTGACCCCCTGCCTCCTGCACCTGAAAACCCCCTCCTGAGACCTCCGCCTTACACTTCCCCCTCGGCCCCTACCCTTTCCCCAACTTCCCCCTCGGCCCCTACCCTTTCCCCAGCTTCCCCCACGGTCCCTACCCTGTCCCCAACTTCCCCCTCGGCTCCCTCCATGTCTCCCTCTCCGGTCCCACCCGAACTCACCCCTCAAGCTCCGCCAGCAACACCTCGCCTCCGCCTGCGGCGGACTGAGGACCCAGATGGCTCTCCCACTTGGCGATCCTCCCTTTTTCCCCTCCGCACCGTCAATCGTACAGTCCAATACTGGCCTTTCTCTGCCTCTGACCTCTACAACTGGAAGACCCATAACCCCTCCTTTTCCCAAGACCCTCAGGCCCTAACCTCGTTGATAGAATCCATTCTCCTCACCCACCAGCCCACCTGGGATGATTGCCAGCAGCTCTTGCAGGTCCTCCTAACCACTGAAGAAAGGCAGCGAGTCCTCCTGGAGGCCCGGAAAAATGTGCCAGGACCAGGGGGCCTCCCAACCCAACTCCCCAATGAAATAGACGAGGGATTTCCCCTCACCCGCCCGGACTGGGACTATGAAACGGCACCAGGTAGGGAGAGTCTCCGAATCTATCGCCAGGCTCTGTTGGCGGGTCTCAAAGGGGCAGGAAAACGCCCCACAAATTTGGCCAAGGTAAGAACTATAATTCAGGAAAGGGACGAAAGCCCGGCAGCCTTCATGGAAAGGCTACTGGAAGGGTTCCGAATGTATACCCCATTCGACCCAGAGGCCCTAGAACATAAGGCCACCATAGCTATGGCGTTCATAGACCAAGCTGCATTAGATATCAGAAGGAAACTCCAGAGGCTGGATGGGATCCAGACCTATGGATTACAGGAATTGGTTAGGGAGGCAGAAAAAGTATATAATAAGAGAGAAACCCCTGAGGAAAGGGAAGCCAGGTTAGCAAAGGAACAGGAGGAGCGAGAGGATCGTAGAGATCGAAAGAGGGATAAGCATTTAACAAAAATCCTGGCGGCAATAGTAAAAGAGAAAGGACCAGGGAGAGACGGAGAAAAGCGAAGGCGGCCAAAAGTAGAAAAAGACCAGTGTGCCTACTGCAAAGAACGAGGACATTGGATCAAAGATTGCCCCAAGCGTCCCAAAGATCAAAAGAAACCTGCCGCTGTCCTCACCCTAGGTGAAGATAGCGAATAGGGGAGTCAAGGCTCTGGAGCCCCCCCCCGAGCCCCGGCTAACTCTCTCTGTAGGGGGGCAACCCACCACCTTCTTGATGGACACTGGCGCCCAACATTCAGTTTTGACAATGGCAGACGGGCCCCTGTCTTCCCGCACATCCTGGGTCCAGGGGGCAACAGGGGGAAAATTGCACAAGTGGACTAACCACCGGACAGTTAATCTTGGACAAGGAATGGTGACACATTCCTTCTTGGTGGTACCTGAATGCCCCTACCCCCTCCTAGGGCGAGATCTTCTGACCAAGCTCGGAGCCCAAATCCACTTCTCCGAGACTGGGGCCCAGGTATTAAATCGGGACGGTCAGCCCATCCAAATTTTAACTGTGTCTCTGCAAGATGAGCATCGGCTTTTCAACGCTCCGGTCATCACTAGCCTCCCCGATGTTTGGTTGCAAGACTTTCCCCAAGCTTGGGCGGAAACGGGAGGACTCGGGCTAGCTAAGTATCAAGCCCCAATCATAATTGATCTAAAGCCCACAGCGGTGCCCGTGTCTATCAAGCAATATCCCATGAGCCGAGAGGCTCATATAGGAATTCGGCAGCACATTAACAAATTTCTAGAACTTGGAGTGTTGCGACCTTGTCGCTCGCCCTGGAACACTCCTCTTCTGCCAGTAAAAAAGCCCGGTACTCAGGATTACAGGCCTGTCCAAGACCTGAGAGAAATTAACAAAAGAACCATGGACATCCATCCCATGGTCCCCAATCCTTACAACTTACTCAGCACCTTAAAACCAGGCTATAACTGGTATACAGTATTAGATTTAAAAGATGCTTTCTTCTGTCTGCCTCTGGCCCCCCAAAGCCAAGAACTCTTTGCCTTTGAATGGAAAGATGCTGAGAAAGGAATTTCGGGCCAATTGACCTGGACCCGGCTTCCCCAAGGATTCAAGAACTCTCCCACTCTCTTCGATGAGGCTCTTCATCGAGACCTGACCGACTTCCGGACCCAAAATCCAGAAGTGACCTTACTCCAATATGTAGATGACCTCCTCCTGGCTGCCCCTACAAAGGAAACCTGCATACAGGGTACCAGGCATCTACTCCAAGAACTGGGTGAAAAAGGATACCGGGCATCTGCCAAGAAGGCACAGCTCTGCCAGACCAAGGTAACATATCTGGGGTATATCCTGAGTGAAGGGAAAAGGTGGCTCACCCCTGGGCGCATAGAGACAGTGGCTCGCCTTCCACCACCACGAAGTCCCAGGGAGGTACGTGAATTCTTGGGAACTGCTGGGTTCTGTCGCTTGTGGATACCCGGTTTTGCTGAATTGGCCACCCCCCTTTACGCACTCACCAAGGAAAGCACCCCTTTCACCTGGCAGACAGAGCATCAATTGGCTTTTGAGGCACTAAAAAAGGCACTCTTGTCTGCCCCAGCCCTTGGGTTACCGGACACCTCAAAGCCCTTTACCCTCTTCCTGGATGAAAGGCAAGGGATTGCCAAAGGAGTCCTGACCCAAAAATTGGGGCCTTGGAAAAGACCAGTAGCATACCTGTCCAAGAAGCTGGACCCTGTGGCGGCCGGCTGGCCCCCATGTCTTCGTATCATGGCAGCCACCGCTATGCTGGTCAAAGACTCTGCTAAGTTAACCCTTGGGCAGCCACTGACTGTTATTACCCCACATACTCTAGAGGCCATAGTGCGGCAGCCCCCGGACCGGTGGATAACCAACGCACGCCTAACCCACTACCAGGCCCTCTTACTGGACACGGACCGCGTCCAGTTTGGCCCTCCGGTCACCCTAAACCCTGCTACGCTGCTGCCGGTACCAGAAGACCAACCAAGCCCACACGATTGTCGGCAAGTACTGGCTGAGACCCATGGAACATGAGAAGACCTTAAAGACCAAGAGCTCCCAGACGCGGATCACACCTGGTACACAGACGGCAGCAGTTACCTTGACTCAGGTACTCGGAGGGCGGGAGCAGCGGTAGTAGACGGACACAACACCATTTGGGCACAATCACTACCTCCTGGCACGTCTGCACAGAAGGCTGAGTTAATAGCACTAACCAAGGCCCTAGAGCTGTCCAAGGGAAAGAAAGCTAACATTTATACTGATAGCCGATATGCCTTTGCAACGGCTCATACTCATGGGAGTATATATGAAAGAAGAGGTCTCCTAACCTCAGAAGGAAAGGAAATCAAGAACAAAGCTGAAATAATTGCCTTATTAAAGGCCCTTTTTCTTCCTCAAGAAGTGGCTATAATTCACTGCCCCGGGCATCAGAAAGGACAGGATCCAGTCGCAGTAGGAAACAGACAGGCTGACCAAGTGGCCAGGCAAGCCGCCATGGTGGAAGTACTGACCCTAGCCACAGAACCTGACAACACCAGCCACATAACTATTGAACATACTTATACCTCCGAAGACCAGGAAGAAGCAAGAGCCATAGGGGCTACAGAAAACAAAGACACTAGAAACTGGGAAAAAGAAGGAAAAATAGTCCTTCCCCAAAAGGAAGCCCTGGCAATGATCCAGCAGATGCATGCCTGGACACACTTGGGTAATCGAAAGCTAAAATTGTTAATTGAAAAAACTGACTTTCTAATCCCAAGGGCAAGTACACTCATAGAGCAAGTGACATCTGCCTGTAAGGTCTGTCAGCAGGTAAACGCTGGGGCTACCCGAGTGCCAGCAGGGAAACGGACTCGTGGTAACCGCCCGGGAGTCTATTGGGAAATAGACTTCACTGAAGTAAAACCTCACTATGCTGGATATAAGTACTTACTGGTGTTTGTAGATACCTTTTCAGGATGGGTAGAAGCCTACCCCACCCGGCAAGAAACGGCACACATAGTAGCCAAGAAAATTTTGGAAGAAATCTTTCCTAGATTTGGACTTCCCAAGGTAATTGGGTCAGACAACGGGCCGGCCTTCATTTCTCAGGTAAGTCAGGGGCTCGCCAGGATATTGGGGATTAATTGGAAATTACATTGTGCCTATAGACCCCAGAGATCAGGACAGGTAGAAAGAATGAATAGAACAATAAAAGAGACCCTTACTAAATTGACCTCAGAGACTGGTTTAAAAGATTGGAGACGCCTCCTATCCTTAGCTCTGTTAAGGGCCCGAAATACGCCTAACGGTTTTGGGCTCACTCCATATGAAATCCTCTACGGAGGACCTCCCCCTTTGTCAACCTTGCTTAACTCCTTCTCCCCCTCCGATCCTAAGACTGACCTACAGGCCCGGCTAAAAGGACTCCAAGCAGTACAGGCCCAAATCTGGGCCCCCTTAGCAGAACTGTACCAACCAGGACATCCACAGACCAGTCACCCCTTCCAGGTGGGAGACTCTGTCTACGTTAGACGGCACCGCGCTCAAGGACTAGAGCCTCGGTGGAAAGGACCCTACATCGTTCTCCTGACCACGCCCACAGCCATAAAGGTTGACGGAATCTCCACTTGGATCCACACATCCCACGTCAAGGCTTCTCCAGAGACGCCCGGACCAACACCACCTGAGATATGGAGACTCCGACGCTCCGAAAACCCGCTCAAGATAAGACTCTCTCGTATCTAACTCTCTGCTTATTGTTTGCCCTTCTTCCCTGCGCCGTCTCTAGTATAGCTTTTGACGCTAACCCCCACCGGCCATTTAGCCTGACCTGGCAGATAATTAATTTTAATAATCAAGAGGTCTTAAATGAGACCTCCGAGAATGCTCCTATAGGGACTTGGTTTCCAGACCTCTATTTCAACCTAGAAAAAATAGCAGGAAAGATGAAAGACACAGGCCCCTGGTTTACTGGTCCCACAGGAGTCCTATTAGGGACTCCTCAGGATGGACAAGAATGGAAAAGACAGGCTAGAAGGGTATCCATCAGCTGGAACGGGTTTTATGCCTGTCCCGGATTCAGGACAGGACAAATGAAAAAAACTTGTGGAGATCTGACTCACTTATATTGCAAAAGCTGGTCCTGTGTGACTACTAATGATGGAGAGTGGAAATGGGCCACAAAACCTTGGTACATAACCATGTCCTTTGTCCAGCCCTGTACCACAACCCGATATTCGGAAAATTGCAACCTGGTCCGCATCAAGTTTGAAGATGCAGCAAAATCTGATAACAGATGGATAACAACAGGGTTAATATGGGGCCTCTATTTATACCAGCACAACCCGCCTAAAATTCCCCTCCAAATCAGACTATTGGTCAATCTGGACACTGCCCCTGTTATAGTAGGGCCAAACCAGGTCTTACTAGAAGCTAGAAAGCCCCCGGTTCCCATATCTGAGAAGCCCCAATTAAAGGCTCCCCAAAGTACTTCCCCACCCTTGATCTCCGCCTCCTCTGAATATGCATCCTCAACTCAAGACATCACCCGATGGGCCCCTAACCCGGAAATAGAAAACAGGCTCCTGAATCTCATAAAAGGTTCCTATCTTGCCTTAAATCAGACAAGGCCAGAATTCACCTCCTCTTGCTGGTTATGCCTAGCAACAAGTCCTCCTTATTACGAAGGCATCGCCTCCACTGCTAAGTTCATCAATTCCACTAATCCTACTGGATGCGCGTGGGAACAACGTAATAAACTGACCCTGGCTGAAGTTTCTGGGTCAGGAACTTGCATAGGCCAAGTACCCCCTAGTCATCAGCATCTCTGTAATGTAACCCTGGCAGTACCCAGTTCCAATCACTACTTGGTCCCCTCTGAGGTGGACTGGTGGGCGTGCGACACTGGGCTCACCCCCTGTATATCCACAGCTGTTTTTAACAGCGGCACCCACTACTGCATGTTGGTACAAGTTGTTCCCCGAGTCTACTATCATTCTGGAGACTCTTTTGATCTTCGGTATGAACAAAAAACTCATATAAGACCTAAAAGAGAACCTATCTCCCTCACCCTCGCTGTCATGTTAGGAATTGGGGTAGCGGCTGGAGTTGGGACCGGGACGGCGGCCCTGGTACATGGTAAATACCATCTGCACCAACTTAGAGAAGCCATAGATGAGGACCTTAGAGCCATAGAACACTCCATCACAAAACTTGAAGAGTCTTTAACTTCCCTGTCGGAAGTTGTGTTACAAAACCGACGAGGACTAGAAATTGTCTTTCTGAAAGAGGGCGGGCTCTGTGCAGCCCTGAAAGAGCAATGTTGTTTTTATGCAGATCATTCAGGAGTAGTTAAAGATTCTATGGCAAAACTAAGAGAAAGATTAGACAAGAGAAAAAAAGAGAGAGAATCTCAGCAAAATTGGTTTGAAAATTGGTACAATCGATCCCCTTGGTTTAGCACCCTAATCTCCACCATCTTAGGACCCCTCATCCTACTCACGCTCATCCTGACTTTCGGGCCGCGCATACTCAACCGCTTACTCACCCTTATTAAAAATAGATTAAACATAGTACATGCTATGGTTCTGACCCAACAATACCAGACCCTTAGGACTGAAGAAGAGGCTCAAGATTGAGCCTCTGACACAAAAAGAGGAGGGAATGAAACTAGGCCTCACAAAACCTAAAAAGTTAGCACCAGGTGGCCCT
>NW_020265988.1:0-1784 GCF_003255815.1 Theropithecus gelada | reverse complement strand
TTCTTTCTGCTGAAGTGAGGTTTATGGAGTATAAATAAAGTGAGGCGGAGGCTCTGAGTGCGGCCGCCATGTTCTCTGTGTGTCTTTGTCTTTGTGTGTGTTCTTTCATTCTCCACCACCCCCGGTGCGGCCCCCAACAAGTGGCGCAGCGAGCAGGGTCAGCACGGGTGAGTAGGGGAGAACAAGAAGGGGAACCCCCTAGGAGCGGGTAAGGCTCAGATATTGTTAAGGGGAACCTTCTTAAGCTTTCATTATGGGAATTCCATCTCTCTGGCCTCAGAATATTTATGGCTGTTTCAAGGACTGTTGCTGTCTATGGGAGTAGAAGTGAAAGAAAAAGACTTTGAAGCGATTGTTTGCCCATGTTGAATAACATTGTTACTGGTTTCAGTATCAGACTAAAGTGCAGCTGAATGGGAAAAAATGGTTACAGGTAGTAAAAGCTTTGCTTAGAGCTCTCCAGTTAGGGGATATTATGCCTCTAAAATTGTGGACCTTGTGTAACTCTATCACTCAGACATTAGAGTTACTTGAGACTGATTCGGAGTGTGGTAATGTAGCCACAGGAGGAAAGGTATCTGAGGATTTGGAAAAATAAAATAGAATAAAATAAATCTGAAATGGAGCCCATTTGTGCCAGGGTAGCAAAAGGGGGAGAAGAGAAAAAGCCAGCTCTTCCTTCTTCTAAGGGAAATTCTGACATGCAGTGTATTATGGAAATGCTTCAACAAATATTACAGATACATTCTTCTAATTCACCTTTGTGAGCTTTCCCTGTTTCTTTTCCTTCTGCCCTGTTAAAAGAGAATTTTCCAGTGCCTCCAACCCCCGGGCTTCCTTATCTTTACCTTTGTTTGGTAAAGTTTTCTCAGTGCCTTGCCCGCCATTGGGGGAGGGAGAAAAGGATAAGATTAAAAAAAAAAAAAAAAAAAATTAAGGAGCTGGATCTGTTTCCAATTATTTGTGCTTCTTTTGCTCCTAATGCTCAGTTTTCAAATGGTGGCAATAATGTCCAATTTAATGCCTTACAAATTAAATTTTTAAAAGAAATGAGGGGCGGAGCAAGATGGCCGAATAGGAGCAGCTCCAGTCTTCAACTCCCAGCGCCAGCGACACAGAAGACCGGTGATTTCGGCATTTTCAACTGAGGTACTGGGTTCATCTCACTGGGGAGTGCCGGACGATCGGTACTGGTCAGCTGCTGCAGCCCGACCAGCGAGAGCTGAAGCAGGGCGAGGCATTGCCTCACCTGAGAAGCGCAAGGGGGAAGGGAATCCCTTTTCCTAGCCAGGGGAACTGAGACACACAACACCTGGAGAATCGGGTAACTCCCACCCCAATACTGTGCTTTGAGCAAACAGGCACACCAGGAGATCATATCCCACACCTGGCCGGGAGGGTCCCACACCCACGGAGCCTCCCTCATTGCTATCACAGCAGTCTGTGATCTACCGGCAAGGCAGCAGCGAGGCTGGGGGAGGGGCGCCCGCCATTGCTGAGGCTTAAGTAGGTAAACAAAGCTGCTGGGAAGCTCGAACTGGGTGGAGCTCACAGCAGCTCAAGGAAACCTGCCTGTCTCTGTAGACTCCACCTCTGGGGGCAGGGCACAGAAAACAATAACAAAGCAGCAGACACCTCTGCAGACGCAAACGACTCTGTCTGACAGCTTTGAAGAGAGCAGTGGATCTCCCAACACGGAGGTTGAGATCTGAGAAGGGACAGACTCCCTGCTCAAGCGGGTCCCTGACCCCTGAGTAGCCTAACTGGGAGACATCCCCCACTAG
>NW_020265987.1:0-1784 GCF_003255815.1 Theropithecus gelada | reverse complement strand
TCAAAGGGATCTGAAATATCTGTTCTCAGATTCCACAGAAATAAGGCTAGCAAAGAGATCCACGAAATACAGATGTAACTCTGTGAGATGAATTAACAGTATACTAGGCTATTTCTCAGAAAGCTTCTTTCCAGATTTCATCTAAGGATATATCCTTTTTCGACATAGCCCTCTATGGGCTTCCAAATATCACTTTGCCAATTCCACAAGAACTGTCTTAGCGAAAGGCTTCTTGAGGGGAACGCTGTAACTCTGTGAGATGATTTCACAGAACACAAAGAAGTTTCTCAGAAAGCTTCTTTCTCTTTGTTATCCGGGGATATTTTCCTTGGCCCTATAGTCTTCAAAGGGATCCGAAATATCTGTTCTCAGATTCCACAGAAAAAAGGATAGCAAATAGATCCACGAAATACAGATGTAACTCTGTGAGTGGAAGTCACATATCACAGAGCAGTTTCTCAGAAAGCTTCTTTCCATATTTCATCTGAGGATATTTCCTTTTTCAGCATAGCCCACTATGGGCTTCCAAATATCACTTTCCCAATTCCACAAGTACGGTCTTAGCGAAAGGCTTCTTGAAGGGAAAGCTGTAACTCTGTGAGATGATTTCACAGAACACAAGAAGTTTCTCAGAAAGCTTCTTTCTCTTTGTCATCGGAGGATATTTCCTTCGGCCCTATAGCCTTCAAAGGGATCCGAAATATCTGTTCTCAGATTGCACAGATATAAGGCTAGCATATAGATCCACGAAATACAGATGTAACTCTCTGAGTCGAGTCACACATCACAGAGCAGTTTCTAAGAAAGCTTCTTTCCAGATTTCATCTGAGGATATTTCCTTTTTCACCATAGCCCTCTATGGGCTTCCAAATATCACTTTGCCAATTCCACAAGAACTGTCTTAGCGAAAGGCTTCTTGAGGGGAAAGCTGTAACTCTGTGAGATGATTTCACAGAACACAAAGCAGTTTCTCAGAAAGGTTCTTTCTCTTTGTCATCGGATGATAATTTCTTTGGCCCTATAGTTTTCAAAGGGATCTGAAATATCTGTCTTCAGAATCCACAGAAAAAAGATTAGCAAAGAGATCCACGAAATACAGATGTAACTGTGTGAGATGAATTTACAGAACAGTAAGCAGTTTCTCAGAAAGCTTCTTTCCAGACTTCATCGGAGGATATTTCCTTTTTCACCATAGCCCTCTATGGGCTTCCAAATATCACTTTGCCAATTCCACAAGAACTGTCTTAGCGAAAGGCTTCTTCAGGAGAAAGCTGTAACTGTGTGAGCTGATTTCACAGAACACAAAGAAGTTTCTCAGTAAGCTTCTTTCACTTTGTATCGGAGGATATTTCCTTTGGCCCTATAGTCTTCAAAGGGATCCGAAATATTTTTTCTCAGATTCCACGGAAAGATGGCTAGCAAAGACATCTGCGAAATACAGATGTAACTCTGTGAGTGGAAGTCACACGTCACAGTGCAGTTTCTCAGAAAGCTTGTTTCCAGATTTCATCTGAGGATATTTCCTTTTTCACCATAACCCTCTATGGGCTTCCAAATATCACTTTGCCAATTCCACAAGAACCGTCTTAGCGAAAGGCTTCTTGAGGAGAAAGCTCTAACTCTGTGAGATGATTTCACAGAACACAAAGAAGTTTCTCAGAAAGCTTCTATCTCTTTGTTATTTGAGGATATTTCCTTTGGCCCTGTAGTCTTCAAAGGGATCCGAAATATCTCTTCTCAGATTCCACAGAAATAAGGCTAGCAAAGAGATCCACGAAATACAG
>NW_020265986.1:0-1784 GCF_003255815.1 Theropithecus gelada | reverse complement strand
TCTTATCTTACCAGGTATAAAATAAATAGAAAGGAGAAAAAAAAAAAAAAGTCATCAGGACAACTGTGGAGAATCCCTGATGAAAATGGTCCTACTTGGGATGGCGCGGTGGCTCACGCCTATAATCCCAGCACTGTGGGAGGCCAAGGCAGGCTGATTGTTTGAGGTCACGAGTTCAATACCAGCCTAGCCCAGGGTGAAACCCCATCTCTACTAAAAACACAAAAAATTAGCTGGGCGTGGTGGCACACACCTGTAGTACTAGCTACTCCGGATGCTGAGGCAGGAGAATCGCTTGAACCCAGGAGGCGGAGGTTGCAGTGAGCTGAGATTGCACCACTGCCCACTGTACTCCAGCCTGGGCGTCACAGCATCTCAAAAAAAAAAAAAAAAAAAGTAAAAAGTCCTAAAGAGTTGCCTTGTATAGAAGATACCCTGATCCTGAGAAGTGGGAACTGTTTTACAGGGCAGTATCTACATTTATTCAGCACTGCAATGAGAGCTACAATGTTTATAAAGCCCTCCATGAGCTTGACACAAAGCTCCTTACTAGATGAGGGTGTTTACATTTCAATTACATATTGACCCAAGTGATTTCACAGGGCACCAGTGTTTATGGTTCATTCTGAAAGCTGATGAAACTGATCTCTGAAATTTCAGAATAAGATCTTTACAGGGCCTTGGATCTCAGTGCCTCAGTGGCAGTAAAGCCAATATTGTCATTAAACTTTGACTAGGAACAAACATTATTTTGCCCTGTTATCAAAACTTTGATTAGTAATAATTATATTTGGACTTAAAGAGAGGTTTACTTGGTTGTGGAATGTCATAAAAGTGAATTCTGTAGCAAGGCACACCAGAAGAACTGAAGACAAGAGTAGGGACTGAGGACTTAAGCAGGAATTATAAACTGGGTGTTTTCAAACATACTTTTCAATTTCTCACTAGAATGTACGGGGATATAGGTTGCATCCACTAGACTATGGAAGGGCAATGCTGCCCTGCAATAGCTAGAACCAGTCAGATAAATCGAAAAAAATAAATAAAAAAATTCTGAAGACAACAAAGAGGTGTGAAACAGCAAAAATGTGCTAAAATAAAATTGCACAGAGTGTATGTCTGCTCATGGTGAGTTGAGGGTTACTGGCTGCTTTGTTTGCAATGTGTAATTACCAGTTCTAAGGATCATGTTCAGATCAGGCTGTGGAACTCTGATGTGAAAAAGAGGAAAATGTGGACATTTTTAGAATATGAGATATTTGCTAAATACACTGGAGGTGCTGGGAACTATGACACAAGGTTTTAAATGGTGATATGAAAACATCTGCAGCCTCAAAGTTAATGGTACATAAAGTCCTAGTGGAGAGAGTGAGTCTGCATTAAAGATGTGATAGTCTTCAAGAAATGTGCAATCTTTGAAGCTCTTTGGATTGAGAACCCTGTACATAAACCTCAAAATCTTTTCAGTACAGAACTAATGCTCCCACAGTCTGTCCTGTGTGAAGAGTCATAGCTCTAGCAGGAGCTAGTCTGAAGTCTGGGGGTATTATCGCAGGGTAGACAAGATAGAATGAGTCATCATCTCTTGATAGAGCAGGCTCATTATTTCTTTTTAATAGAGTAAAACTGGAATTGTATCTTTTGGGAGTGTCATCTAGATAATCTGTTGTTCTCCTATACAAAATTTCCAGCATACACTGTGTGCAAAGAGGTAGAAAAGTATGAATGGTAATGAAAGAAAATGCAAATATAGAATCAGATGTATAAATGATGATTCAGATATT
>NW_020265985.1:0-1785 GCF_003255815.1 Theropithecus gelada | reverse complement strand
CCCTTTGTCAGATGAGTAGATTGCAAAAATTTTCTCCCATTCTGTAGGTTGCCTGTTCACTCTGATGGTAGTTTCTTTTGCTGTGCAGAAGCTCTTTAGTTTAATTAGATCCCATTTGTCAATTTTGGCTTTTGCTGCCGTTGCTTTTGGTGTTTTAGACATGAAGTCTTTGCCCATGCCTATGTCCTGAATGGTACTACCTAGGTTTTCCTCTAGGATTTTTATGGTATTAGGTCTAACATTTAAGTCTCTAATCCATCTTGAATTAATTTTCGTAGAAGGAGTAAGGAAAGGATCCAGTTTCAGCTTTCTACTTATGGCTAGCCAATTTTCCCAGCACCATTTATTAAATAGGGAATCCTTTCCCCATTTCTTGTTTCTCTCAGGTTTGTCAAAGATCAGATGGCTGTAGATGTGTGGTATTATTTCTGAGGACTCTGTTCTGTTCCATTGGTCTATATCTCTGTTTTGGTACCAGTACCATGCTGTTTTGGTTACTGTAGCCTTGTAGTATGGTTTGAAGTCAGGTAGCGTGATGCCTCCAGCTTTGTTCTTTTGACTTAGGATTGTCTTGGAGATGCGGGCTCTTTTTTGGTTCCATATGAACTTTAAAGCAGTTTTTTCCAATTCTGTGAAGAAACTCATTGGTAGCTTGATGGGGATGGCATTGAATCTATAAATTACCTTGGGCAGTATGGCCATTTTCACGATATTGATTCTTCCTATCCATGAGCATGGTATGTTCTTCCATTTGTTTGTGTCCTCTTTTATTTCACTGAGCAGTGGTTTGTAGTTCTCCTTGAAGAGGTCCTTTACATCCCTTGTAAGTTGGATTCCTAGGTATTTTATTCTCTTTGAAGCAATTGTGAATGGAAGTTCATTCATGATTTGGCTCTCTGTTTGTCTGTTACTGATGTATAAGAATGCTTGTGATTTTTGCACATTGATTTTGTATCCTGAGACTTTGCTGAAGTTGCTTATCAGCTTAAGGAGATTTTGGGCTGAGACAATGGGGTTTTCTAAATATACAATCATGTCATCTGCAAAGAGGGACAATTTGACTTCTTCTTTTCCTAACTGAATACCCCTGATTTCTTTCTCTTGCCTAATTGCCCTAGCCAGAACTTCCAACACTATGTTGAATAGGAGTGGTGAGAGAGGGCATCCCTGTCTTGTGCCAGTTTTCAAAGGGAATTTTTCCAGTTTTTGCCCATTCAGTATGATATTGGCTGTGGGTTTGTCATAAATAGCTCTTATGATTTTGAGGTACGTTCCATCAATACCGAATTTATTGAGCGTTTTTAGCATGAAGGGCTGTTGAATTTTGTCAAAAGCCTTTTCTGCATCTATTGAGATAATCATGTGGTTCTTGTCTTTGGTTCCATTTATATGCTGGATTATGTTTATTGATTTGTGAATGTTCAAAGAACTCAAACAAATTTACAAGAAAAAAACAAACAACCCCTTCAAAAAGTGGGCAAAGGATATGAACAGACATTTCTCAAAAGAAGACATTCATACAGCCAGCAGACATATGAAAAAATGCTCATCATCACTGGCCATCAGAGAAATGCAAATCAAAACCACAATGAGATACCATCTCACACCAGTTAGAATGGCGATCATTAAAAAGTCAGGAAACAACAGGTGCTGGAGAGGATGTGGAGAAATAGGAATACTTTTACACTGTTGGTGGGATTGTAAACTAGTTCAACCATTATGGAAAACAGTATGGCGTTTCCTCAAGGATCTAGAACTAGATGTACCATATGACCCAGCCATCCC
>NW_020265984.1:0-1785 GCF_003255815.1 Theropithecus gelada | reverse complement strand
CTTTGCAGTGCTATTCACAGTAGCAAAGACATAGAATCAACCTAAATATCCATCAGTGACAGATTAGATTAAGAAAATGTGGTACCTATACGCTATGGAATACTATGCAGCCATAATAAAGAATAAGATCATGTCATTTGCAGTATCATAGATGGAGATGGAGGCTATTTTTCTTAGCAAACTAATGCAGGAAGAGAAAACCAAATACTGCATGTTCTCACTCAGCAGTGAGAGCTAAATGATGAGAACTCACAAACACAAAGAAGGGAACAACAGACACTGAGGCCTACTTCAGGGTGGAGGGTGGAAAGAGGGAGAGGAGCACAAAAAAAAAAAAAGGATACTAGGCTTAATATCTGGGTGATGAAATAATCTGTACAAAAAACCCTTATAATACAAGTTTACCTACATAACAAACCTGCACACGTACCCCTGAACCTAAAAGTTAAAAAAGAAGGCAGTAGCAAAAGGAAAAATAAAGAGTTAAAAAAAAAAAAAACACTGAAGCAGCCCTCTAACTGGCCTGTTTTCTTTACTCCCTATGATGCCAAATAAAAGGCATTCATAGGCTGGATCCAAGTGGATAGAATATTGAAATTCATAATTTATCATTCACTTCTGGTGTTTCTCTAAACTTCATGTGATAAACCGTCAGGTATTTTCTCAACCATGTTTCTTTCGCTCTCTTCGTGGAATACAAGTTATCCAAGTTTCCAAAATCCTGCTTATATCTTTGAAAGTTCACTTACACAATCTCATTAACTCCTCTTTTGTATTCACAGGAATTTAAGTGATAAGTTCAATTCCTCAACATAATTATAAATGAATTTTTGAATTATAAATATCTTGTTCCCAGACAATTTTAACAAGGACCAACAGAATCCAAACTTCAATGAACTTGACCTTGTCTTTAGGTTACATTAAGAATAAACATATTCTCTCTTTTATTCATGATCTCAAATCATGTTCGATTTACCATTATATTGTCTCACCAGACAATAATATGGAATGAGCATGAATTGGCAGTGTAAACTAGAACAGTCATGACTTCAAAGACATTTTAAATGTCCTATTCTGTTATCTCTTTTCCTGAAGCAGTAAAGCCTAGGAATATTTCATCTAATGATCTGTTTTGATTACCGTCTGTGGTTTCCCTGCACTTTCATGCAGACTTAAGTACGTTTTTAGAACTCTCAACCATCTCTCAAATAAATCTTCCTTCCTTTTTCTCTCATGGAGATAGCACGGTTTTCAGATGAAAGCCCTCAACCACACACACCCCTTTTTTTCTTTTGTGTTTTCCATTTTATTTTAAAAATCAAAATCTTGTACTCATGTGTGAGTGTATCTGCTATATTGAAAGTTGATCCAATTTCACTCTTGGAAGCTTGTTTCCTTTCTAATGAATGCACAATAGTTTTTTCGTCACATACAAAATTCTGAGACCATCTTACTCTCTCTGTGAGTCAACCTAATTTTCACTATTAGAGTATTCTAGGCACAGGACACTTTTATTTGTTTCAGATTCTTTAGAATTTATGTTTTTTTCTTTTACAAACCAAAAACTGGTCAGTCTTTAGAATTACTTCATCAGATTTCAATATGGGGCACTGATAATACTCAAAATACAACAATAGGCCAAGTTGCTTAATATTCCTATTTAATGTATCTGAAAAGCAGGAGTGGTATTATTATCTACTTTATATTTTTTGTGGAATATTTGATCTCTTTAGTCTTTTCAGAGGCAATAGAGAAGTACAAGAAAGGTGGAATAAAGCAGAGTAA
>NW_020265983.1:804-1785 GCF_003255815.1 Theropithecus gelada | reverse complement strand
AGTTTCACAGAAAGCTTCTTTCTCCTTGTTATCGGAGGATATTTCCTTTGGCCCCGTAGTCTTCAAAGGGATTCGAAATATCTGTTCTCAGATTCCACAGAAATAAGACTAGCAAAGAGATCCACGAAATACAGATGTTACTCTGTGAGATGAATTAACAGAACACTAAGCAGTTTCTCAGAAAGCTTATTTCCAGATTTCATTTGAGGATATTTCCTTTTTCACAATAGTCCTCTACGGGCTTCCAAATATCACTTTGCCAATTCCAGAAGAACTGTCTTAGCGAAAGCCTTCCTTAATGGGAAGCTGTAACTCTGTGAGATGATTTCACAGAACACAAGGAAGTTTCTCAGAAAGCTTCTTTCTGTTTGTTATCGGAGGATATTTCCTTGGGCCCTATAGTCTTCAAAGGGATCCGAAATATCTGTTCTTAGATTCCAAGTAAATAATGCTAGCAAAGATATCCACGAAATACACATGTAACCCTGTGAGATGAATTAACAGAACACTAAGCAGTTTCTCAGAAAGCTTCTTTCCAGATTGCATCTGAGGAGATTTCCTTTTTCACCATAGCCCTCTATGGGCTTCCAAATATCACTTTGCCAATTCCACAAGAACTGTCTTAGCGAAAGGCTTCTTGAGGGGAAAGCTGTAATTCTGTGAGATGATTTCACAGAACACAAGGAAGTTTCTCAGAAACTTCTTTCTCTTTGTTATCGGAGGATATTTCCTTTGGCCCTATAGTCTTCAAAGGGATCCGAAATATCTGTTCTCAGATTCCACAGAAAAAAGGCTAGCAAAGAGATCCGCGAAATACACATGAGAGTCTGTGAGATGAATTAACAGAACACTAAGCAGTTTCTCAGAAAGTTTCTTTCCAGATTTCATCTGGGGATATTACCTTTTTCACCATAGCCCTCTAAGGGCTTCCAAATATCACTTTGCCAATTCCACAAGAACTGTCTTAGCGAAAGGCTTCTT
>NW_020265983.1:0-744 GCF_003255815.1 Theropithecus gelada | reverse complement strand
TCAAAGGGATCCGAAATATCTGTTCTCAGATTCCACAGAAAGAAGGCTCGCAAAGAGATCCACGAAATACAGATGTAACTCTGTGAGATGAATTAACAGAACACTAAGCAGTTTCACAGAAAGCTTCTTTCCATATTTCATCAGAAGATATTTCCTTTTTCACCAGAGCCCTCTATGGGCTTCCAAATATCATTTTGCCAATTCCACAAGAACTGTCTTAGCGAAAGGCTTCTTGAGCGGAAAGCTGTAACTCTGTGAGATGATTTCACAGAACACAAAGAAGTTCCTCAGAAAGCTTCTTTGTCTTTGTTATCGAAGGATATTTCCTCTGGCCCTATAGTCTTCAAAGGGAACCGAAATATCTCTTCTTAGATTCCACAGAAAGAAGGCTAGCAAAGAGATCCACGGAATACAGATGTAACTCTGTGTGTAGAAGTCACACAACACAGAGCAGTTTCTCAGACACCTTCTTTCCAGATTTCGTCTCAGGATATTTCCTTTTTCATCATAGCCCTCTATGGGCTTCCAAATATCTCTTTGACAATTCCACAAAAAGTGTCTTAGCGAAAGGCTTCTTGAGGGGAAAGCTGTAACTCTGTGAGATGATTTCACAGAACACAAAGAAGTTTCTCAGAAAGCTTCTTTCTCTTTGTTATCGGAGGATATTTCCTTTGGCCCTAGAGTCTTCAAAGGGATCCGAAATATCTGTTCTCAGATTCCACAAAAAGAAGGCTAGCAAAGACA
>NW_020265982.1:1231-1785 GCF_003255815.1 Theropithecus gelada | reverse complement strand
TTCCAGATATCATCTGAGGATATTTCCTTTTTCACCATAGCCCTCTATGGGCTTCCAAATATCACTTTGCCAATTCCACAAGAACTGTCTTAGCGAAAGGCTTCTTGAGGGGAAAGCTGTAACTCTGTGAGATGATTTCACAGAACACAAAGAAGTTTTTCAGAAAGCTTCTTTCTCTTTGTTATCGGAGGATATTTCCTTTGGCCCTATAGTCTTCAAAGGCATCCGAAATATCTGTTCTCAGATTCCACAGAAATAAGGCTAGCAAAGAGATCCACGAAATACAGATGTAACTCTGTGAGTGGAAGTGACACATCACAGAGTAGTTTCTCAGAAAGCTTCTTTCCAGATTTCAGCTGAGGATATTTGCAGTTTCACCATAGCCCTCTATGGGTTTCCAAATATCACTTTGCCAATTCCACAAGAAGTGTCTTAGCGAAAGGCTTCTTGAGGGGAAAGCTCTAACTCTGTGAGATGATTTCACAGAATACAAAGAAGTTTCTCAGAAAGCCTCTTTCTCTTTGTTATCGGAGGATATTTCCTTTGGCCCTATA
>NW_020265982.1:0-1184 GCF_003255815.1 Theropithecus gelada | reverse complement strand
TAACTCTGTGAGATGATTTCACAGAACACAAAGAAGTTTCTCAGAAAGCCTCTTTCTCTTTGTTATCGGAGGATATTTCCTTTGGCCCTATAGTCTTCAAAGGGATCCGAAATATCTGTTCACAGATACCACATAAAAAATGCTAGGAAAGAGATCCACGAAATACAGATATGACTCTGTGAGTGGAAGTCACACATCACAGAGCAGTATCTCAGAAAGCTTCTTTCCAGATTTCATCTGAGAATATTTGCTTTTTCACCATAGCCCTCTATGGGCTTCCAAATATCACGTTGCCAATTCCACAAGAACTGTCTTAACGAATGTCTTCTTGAGAAGAAAGCTGTAACTCTGTGAGATGATTTCACAGAACACAAAGAAGTTTCTCAGAGAGCTTCTTCCTCTTTGTTATCGGAGGATGTTTCCTTTGGACCTATAGTCTTCAAAGGGATCCGAAATATCTGTTCTCAGATTCCACAGAAATAAGGCTAGCAAAGAGATCCACGAAATACAGATGTAACTCTGTGAGTGGAAGTCACACATCACAGAGCAGATTCTCAGAAAGCTTCTTTCCGGATTTCATCTGAGGATATTTGCAGTTTCACCAAAGCCCTCTATGGGTTTCCAAATATCACTTTGCCAATTCCACAAGAAGTGTCTTAACGAAGGGCTTCTTGAGGGGAAAGCTGTAACTCTGTGAGATGATTTCCCAGAACACAATGACGATTCTCAGAAAGCTTCCTTCTCTTTGTTATCGGAGGATATTTCCTTTGGCCCTATAGTCTTCAAAGGGATCCGAATTATCTGTTCTCAGATTACACAGAAATAAGGCTCGCAAAGAGATCCACGAAATACAGATGTAACTCTCTGAGATGAATTAACACAACACTAAGCAGTTTCTCAGAAAGCTTCTTTCCAGATTTCATCTGAGGATATTTCCTTTTTCACCATAGACCTCTACGGCCTTCCAAATATCACTTTGCTAATTCCACAAGAACTGTCTTAGCGAAAGGCTTCTTGAGGGGAAAGCTGTAACTCTGTGAGATGATTTCACAGAACACAAAGAAGTTTCTCAGACAGCTTCTTTCTTTTTGTTATCGGATGATATTTCCCTTGGCCCTATAGTCTTCAAAGGGATCTGAAATAACTGTTCTCAGATTCCACAGAAATAAGGCTAGCAAAGAGAT
>NW_020265981.1:0-1786 GCF_003255815.1 Theropithecus gelada | reverse complement strand
AGATTTTATAACCCTGCCTATGTATGGCACCAGGTACCAACACTGGTTCAGGTTAAAGTTGTCCCACGTGGTCCTGGCTGCCTGAGGTAAGAGGCGTTGGGAGAGATGCATAAAGGGACAGGAGAGAGGCCCCAAAACATGACCCAGACCCTCGTTACCCAATTGGATCATGCAGAGATTCCAGGAGGCTTGGGCAGGCCAGACAGCAGCCCTGGCCAGGATTCCTGAGTGAATAGGCCAGGCTCCCAGCAGCCTCTAGGTGGCACCTGGCATCAAGAAATTCTGATGTGGGCCTTCCAAGGAGCCCAGTTGGCTGTGGCCACAGCTGGTTGATGTCAATTGTGAGCTCAGCTGATTCAATCAGTTCTTATTCTTGTAAGCCCACAGGGCTCCGCAGTGAGACTGAGCTCCTACCTCGGAACGCAGTGACTACCATGGATATGGCTGCTCAGAAAGTGGGAGATACTCATAATTTTCTTGATCCAGTCTATCATTGATGGACATTTGGGTTGTTTCCAAGTCTTTGCTATTGTGAATAGTGCCACAATAAACATACGTGTGCATGTGTCTTTACAGAAGCATGATTTATAATCTTCTGGGTATATACCCAGCAATGGGATGGCTGGGTCAAATGGTATTTCTAGTTCTAGATCCTTCAGGAATCGCCACACTGTCTTCCACAATGGTTGAACTAGTTTGCAGTCCCACCAACAGTGTAAAAGTGTTCCTATTTCTCCACATCCTCTCCAGCACCTGTTGTTTCCTGACTTTTTAATGATCGCCATTCTAACTGGTGTGAGATGGTATCTCATTGTGTTTTTGATATGCATTTCTCTGATGGCGAGTGATGATGAGTACTTTTTCATGTGTCTGTTGGCTGCGTAAATGTCTTCTTTTGAGAAGTGTCTGTTCACATGCTTTGCCCACTTTTTGATGGGGTTGTTTGATTTTTTCTTGTAAATTTGTTTAAGTTCTTTGTAGATTTTGGATATTAGCCCTTTGTCAGATGGGTAGATCGTAAAAATTTTCTCCCATTCTGTAGCTTGCCTGTTCACTCTGATGGTAGTTTCTTTTGCTGTGCTGAACCTCTTTAGTTTAGTTAGATCCCATTTGTCAATTCTGGCTTTTGAGAAAGTTTTTTATTTCACTTCTTATGAAGGTTTGTTTAAGAAAAATTCTGGTTCTTTGCAAATGAACTCATCAAGCATCAGGAGATTTTTGGTGCTGGCTGTCATTCATTCATCAGATATTACTGTGTACCAGGCATAATTCTCGGAAATCTTTCCCTTTTCAGTAAATAGCACTTAGCACAGGTTTGCTGATTGGGGTGATATTTCAACCCTCAGGGTCAGGGTCCTGAATCACTGTCTATTCTAGGGATTTTCAACCAGGCTTGTATCTCAGAATCACTTGGAGGAGGAGGGCACTTGTTGAAAATGCAGCTTCTTGGACCTCTCTGGGCTTTCTGTCTCTGTTTTTTTTTTTTTTTTAATTTTATTATTACTACTTTTATTATTATTATTATTTGTGTGTGTGTGTGTGTGTGTATGTGTGTGTGTGTATAGACAGGGTCTCCCTTTGTTGCTCAGGCTGGTCTGGAACTCCTGGGCTCAAGGGATGCTCCTGCCGTGGTCTCCCAAAATGCTAGGATTACAGGTGTGACCCCACATGTCTGGCGCCTGTTTCCACCTTTGAATCTTCTTCCTTTTTCTTTCTCTTTTAAAAAGTATATAATGTACGTAATGTATATACAGTCTAGCATTCTTATTTGTATTTAGTGGGAGGA
>NW_020265980.1:0-1786 GCF_003255815.1 Theropithecus gelada | reverse complement strand
TTATATACCATTGGCCATTTTTATTCTCATGAGAAGTGCCACTTTCTGCATTGCTTTTTCTCGGTTGAAAATCATTTGTTTTTTGTTTTGTTTTGTTTTGTTTTTTGTTTTTCTTAGTAATTTTAAAGATTTCTTTATAGACTAAGGATGTAAAACTTTTATGTGTCAATGAGGTTACAAAAACTTTCTCCCAGTAAGTAATTTGTCATTTCACTTTTTCGTACTTCTTTTCTTTTCTTTTCTTTTGCCTTCCCTTCCCTTCCCTTCCCTGCCCTTCCCTTCCCTTCCCTTTCCTTTCCTTTCCTTTGCTTTCCTCTTTCTTTTTTCCTTTCTTTTGTTCTCTCTTTCATCATTCTTTCTTTCCTTCTCCTTCCTTGCTTCCTTCCTTCCTTGCTGTTCTCACTTTGTTTTTTCCTCCCCGTTTCCCTCTCTTTCTCTCTCCCCTTCTTTCTATCTTCTTTCCTCTTTCTTTCTCTTTTTCTTTCTCTTTCTCTCTCTCCCTCTCTCTTTCTTCCTTCCCTTTCTTTCTCTTTCTTTGTTCCCTCCCTCCCTCCTTCCCTCCTTCTTTCCTTCTTTCTCTCTTTTCTTTCTTTCACTAGCCAACCTCCAAAGTCACATTTCACTTAATTTTTATCCTGCCAAATTTGAAAGCCTTTTAACTGAGTGATTTTAGTGTAAACAGGAGCGGGAGAAAATATAATGTTCTAAGTTTCATTCTGTCACCCAGGCTGGAGTGCAGTGCCATAATCATAGCTACTGCAGCCTCGAACTCCTGGGCTCAAGCAATTTTCCCACCTCAGCCTGCCAAGTAGCTAGGACTACAGCTCTGTGCCACCACACCCAGCTGGTTTTTAAAACTTTTTGTGGAGATGTGAATTCGCTATGCCGCCCAGGCTAGTCTTGAACTCCTGACTTCGAGCAATCCTTCCACCTTGGCTTGCCAAAGTGCTGGGATTACAGGCGTGAACTACTGCTCCTGGTGGAGAGTTTAGTTTTGATTGCTAGTGGTGTTCTTGGTATCTTTTCATAATTGAGGCTTTGGGGCTAATGCTGAAGTATTGCACTCACCATCCAAGGTTTACAGGACTTTTGTTTTAATGTTGAACAGATGGAACTTTTTGGTTCTGCATCTTTGCAGGTATACAGAATGTGCCTACCAGGAATCTGCTTTACATCCATTGAAAGCAGGAAATAATACAGTAAAACTTTGCCTGGCTAGAGGCTTTGAAACAATGGAGTATTCTAGTTTAATTCTAATAACTTGAAAGGATGAAGGTGAAAAAAAATTCAAAACTTAAATTTCCTGTTGAATGCAATTTGAAAATATAGCCAATGATTCCACTTCTCTTCTCTAATAAGGTTGGACATTCCGATCTACTTGGTGTTTTATTATAGAACTGCGAGTGTGCCTGAGTCTCACATTGTGAAGATACTTTTTTAAAACTTGAGATGTAAAAGGATGTCACTGGTTTTTTATGAGATCAGCCTGGATGAAAACTGACACTTGTAAATATCTGTTTTAGACTAAATCTCTGATTGCCACTTGTTTTCTTATTGCACTCACAAAAATAAAAGACATTGGATACAGGGTGGGAGTAGGAAGGAGATTTATGTCTTTTCATTGCATGTCATTGTTGCATAACAAGGCAGAACATATGTTATATCTGGCTTTGGACCTACAGAAGGAAACATATTTTTCTACCTGCCGTATGCCAGAGGTTCTTGAACACCTGGAGGGACTACTGCAGCACAGATTGCTGAGCCCTACTCCAGAGTTTCTGATTCA
>NW_020265979.1:0-8096 GCF_003255815.1 Theropithecus gelada | reverse complement strand
GTTGGATGAATGATGGATTGATGGATGGATGGATGGATGGATGGATGGATGGATATGTGGGATATGATGAGGTTTCTCTTCAAATAATGTGATCAATCTTTTATTCCCTAATTCATAGTAACCCCTACACCTTTTTTCCTTTTTCCCTTTTTGCCTTTGTTAGATGCACAGGCATGCCACAGTACCAGGCGTTATCAGTAGTAGCTCACATTCCCTTCCCTATTTGGAAGGAGGACTAACTTTTGAGTTCTTTACAGACACTCCTTCCCCTTTATTCTCTGCTTTTTTCTTTACATGCTCACTTTATCTTAAAAAATCAAATGTTTAGTCAACCAGGATGAGTTTAGATTGTACAACCTGACGCTGGCCAATGGAGGAAGGGTACAGGGGGAGAACTTGAGTCAGGAATAAAGGCTCTCATGCCCTTTTGTTCTTGTGTGCTCTCATGGGGACTGGCCAAGGAGGCACCCCTCGGCGCAGAAGTAAAATTGCTTTGCTAAGAATCCTTTGTTCAAGTGTTCAATTTTCTTAAGGTTTTGAGCATTACTCCTAACAGTTCTGGCTCCCACCTTTGGGGCTCGAATATTCTCCTTTGGGAGGGAGGCCTACAGTCACCCCACCCAAAGGGGATGCATCCTACTGTCTAGTTACCATGCCCCTAGCATGAGGGAGATCACGGCCCACCTGTTGTAAGGAATAAATCTGGATTCTCAGCAACGTGGGGAAGAGAGCCTTGCAAGACCGCGGCAATAAGAGGAGCAGGTAATTCTTGTGCACGGAATAAGGTAGGAGACTTCGAGAAGGTGACAAAGTATTTTCTAGGTGGTCGGGATAAGTTGGAGGCTGAGAGTGTATTATGGGAGGAGACCACCCCTCATATTGTCTTATGCCCAATTTCTGCCTCCAAAGAAAGAAGTAAAAACTAAAAGGCAGAAATGAAATCCACAGGCAGACAGCCCAATGCCGCACCCTGGACCTGGTAGTTAAAGATCAACCCCTGACCTAATTGGTTCTGTTATCTATAGATTACAGACATTGTATAGAAATGCACTGTGAAAATCCCTATTTTGTTTTGTTCCGATCTAATGACTGGTGCACACAGCCCCCAGTCACGTACCCGCTGCTTGCTCAATCAATCAGGACCCTCTCACATGCACCCCCTTAGAGTTGTGAGCCCTTAAAAGGGACAGGAATTGCTTACCCGGGGAGCTCGGCTCTTGAGACAGAAGTCTTGCTGATACCTCTCTGACGGAACAAACCCCTTCCTCCTTTATTTCGGTGTCTGAGGAGTTTTGTTGGCAGCTCGTCCTGCTACATTTGGAATGAGACTAAGTATGGTGGTTGTGTGGAGTGAGTGAGTCTTGTCTGTGGCCTCATGCTGCCATCTATCAACTAGAGGCAGGAACAGACAGAGCAAAGAGGAAGGGGGAGGGTAGAAAATCCAAACAGGTGGGGTTGGAGCCTTTCCCCAAAGCCTCAGTAAGCCTCCAGGAAGGGGGAGGGTAGAAATCTCTAACAGGAGGGGTTGGGCCCCCTCCCATAATCCCTAAGACGGAGAACCTTTCAAGTAAGACGGGAAAACTAGAGAGTCTAGAGAGGATGAAATTCCTTCTGATAGCCCCTTGGGGCTTCTGCTAAAGTCTTGAAAAGATAATAAGAGAACCAAGTAAAAACAAAAACAGTAGATGATAAAATATTGTTGTTTCATTTTAGTTCGAGAATCCACCCTTAAGCCTTCACTTTTCTGGCCAAAATTCAAGTCTAAAGAAGAGCAGATTTGTCATCTCCAAATCGAACATGTTAATGACAAGAGCCCTGTCTCTCAGGAAAAATCGATTCCGCCCTCTGCTGGCGGCAGGGACCAGTTCTCCTCTACCCTTCAGACTCTAGAGGGAGAAAGTCAAAAGCCAATGTTTCTAAAAGGGAAAGAGTTCCCATGCCTAGACAACCCACACCTACTAACCCATGGGATCCTGTAAATCATCTTCCTTCCTTCAGCGCCCCCAATCCCGCCCCTGCGGTTCCTGTGTCAGGTCCCTCTGGCTGCGGTTTCAGGTTACTCCACAGCCTTTTCAGGCCATGCTCCAGACTGTGCTGTCCCTCCAACTGTGGTTTTAGGTTACTCCCTAGGGGGTTCAGGCCACGCCTCACCAAGTTACAATTGTATTAAATCAAAAAGCAAGGAGGTAGATCACTAACGTGAAAATTTTAAAATTTGAGGCTATCTTACTGGAAAAAGAGATGATTTAATATTAACTACTAATAATGCAGTTCATCCAGCAGGCTTTTTAACGGGGGATCCAAACTTAAAACGAGAGCATGCATGTTTCAATCTAATTAATTACCATACCAAAGTTCAAGCAGACTTAGGAAAAACTCCCTTCAAGACAGGAGGGCACTGATTCATAGGTGGATCCTCCCAGGTGATTAAAAAAAACCATAATAGGTATTCAGTGATTAATGGAAAGACGCTTGCAAAGTAAAACCAGGAAAGTGGCCTGATAATTGGTCTGCCCAAGGGTGTGAACTGTTTGCACTCAGCCAAGCTTTAGGACATTTACAAAACCAAGAAAACACTCTCTGTACTGACTCTAAGTATGCCTTTGGGGTGGCACACACATTTGGAAAAACTGGGATGGAGAGGGGTCTTATCAATAGTAGAGGCCAAGATTTAGTTCAAATAGAACTGATGCTCGTGTCCTCAACAATCTCCAACTGCCAGAAGTGACGGCTATTGTACATGTCCCAGGGGACCAAAAGGACTTGCCTTTCACAAGTCAAGGAAATAATCCTGCAGATCAAATAGCAAAACAAGTTGCCATTTCTTCCATTTAACTCCATGCCTTCCTTCTCCTACTGCAACCCCCGTTTTCTCTTCCATTGAAAAAAAGAAGTTGATAAGAATAGGAGCTAAACAAAATGCAGAAAGGAAATGGATATTACCAGACCAAAGGGGAATGTTGTCAAAACCTCTCATGAGGGAAATCTGTCTCAATTATGTCAAGGCACCCATTGGGGACCCCAAGCAATGTGCGATGCAGTTCTCCGGGTTTATGGGTGTATAGGAATTTACACCCAGAACAAACAAGGTATAAATAGTTGCTTAATATGTAAAAAAACTAATAAGCAGGTTCTAAGTAAATGGCCCTTTGGAAGAAGATATCCGGGGCTGAGACCATTTCAAAGTGTTCAGATTGATTACACTGAAATGCCTCCAATTGGTCGGTGTACTTATTAGTAATAATAGACCACTGTACCCACTGGGTAGAGGCAATCCCCTTCTCACGTGCAACTGCCAGCAATGTAGTTAAAGCATTAAGTGATAACATCGCACCCAGATTTGGACTAATAGAAAATATTGATTCAGATAATGGAACCCATTTCACTGTGCATGTCACTAAGAAGTGAGCCCAGGCACTAGAAATGCATTGGGAATACCATACCCCTTGGCATCCATCTTCCTCAGGAAGCCTAGAGTGGATGAATCAGACTCTAAAAAACCACTGAAGTTAGCTTTAGAAACTCGATTGCCATGGATTGAATGTCTTTCTGTTGCTTGTTAAGAATCCGGACTGCCCCTCGGAGAGATATTGGCCTGTCACCTTATGAAATGTTCTGTGGAATTCCCTACTTACACTCCACTGCTGACAGCGCTACGTTTGAAACAAAGGATCAGTTCCTCAAAAATTATATGCTTGTTCTATCCTCTACCTTCTCTTCCATTAAGACTGAAGGTCTCCTAGCACAGGCGTCACCCCTGGAGTTTCCAGAACATCAGCATCGGCCTGGAGACCACGTTCTCATCCAAGGTAGAAGGAAAGGAAGCTCGAACCAGCCTGGGAAGGACCCTATCTAGTGCTCCTAACTACTGAGACGCAGTCCGGACAGCAGAAAGAGGAAGGACTCATCACACCTGAGTCAAGAAGGTGCCACCACCTCCACAGTCATGAACTGTCTCTCCAGGTCCAACCCCCACCAAATTAACTCTAAAAAGAGCTTAATAATCACTTGTTTATTCTCTCTATTTTTTTTCAACAGAAGGTCATCTTGTCATCAGTATAACTCAGGCTAGTCATTTTTTAACCCTTCTGTTCGATGCCTATTCAGTCATCCGTGTGGAGAGGAGCAGGCTCAAAGGAAGCTATCCCATGTTGATAAGTGTCCATGTCCATACCACAAAACATCAAGCAAGTATAAGTATGGAGATCTAAAAGTCCCTGTGGTGACTGGGCAGATGTTTGGTGGACTACTAAGTACAAAGGGTGGACAGCCGAGCCCCCTGCTTCAAATAAGTTATGAGGACTGAAACAAAAAACTCCGATTAGTCTGTGGTCCCACCCCACCAAATTGTAAGCCATTACACTGTAACTCCTTGTGGCTGATTATAAATAATCCCCAGACCATGACCGACAGCCATGTATATTCGAACAGTATGGGTTAGGAACAGATGTTGAAGGACAGATCCATTTCTTAGAGAGATGGATGTGAGAATGAAATATGATACTACTCATTCATTTTTCTTCTACAAACTAATTTTCTCTCAATTTTTTATGTATTTATTTTTAACAAAGTAAAGCATCTTATGGACATATATTCATCAGATTTGAAAAATGAGAGTTTCTTAACGGTGCAAAACCAGGAACAGATTCGTAAGTTCATGAAGCTAGAAAGGAGCTAATCAAAGTTCTTATGAAACCTGGGGTTGATTTAGAATAGCCAACATTCAGCCAGGCGAGGTGGCTCACACCTGTAATCCCCGCACTTTGAGAGGCCAAGGCAGGCAGATCGCAAGGTCAGCAGATTGAGACCATCCTGGCCAACATGGTGAAACCCCGTCTCTAATAAAATACAATAATTAGCGGAGTGTGGTGGTATGCACCTGTAGTCCTAGCTACTCGGGAGCCTGAGGCAGGAGAATCACTTGAACCCGGGAGGCAGAGGTTGTAGTGAGCCAAGATTGTGCAACAGCACTCCAGCCTGGGTGACAGAGACTCTACCTTTAAAAAAAAAATTAGCCAAAATTCCCTGTAACCAATCGCCTCAAGAGGTGGAATCTATTCCCTTACTCCTTGGCCCTTTTCTGGCCTTGAGACTTGCTTTGATCAATAGAAGGTGACAGAAGTGACACTGTTCACATTCCAAGAGTAGGCCTCCTACAATGCCACTACCTGTGAACAAGTCCAAGTTACCCTCATGGAAAACGAAAAACATGTGAAGAGGGGTCCCTGCCTTCCCTGTCATCCCGGTCCACCCCACTGAAGCCCACAGAGGTGAGGAAACCCAGCTGACACCACGTGGTTCTGAGACTGGCTTATCAGCTGCTTCCTGCCCAAACTGCCAGCTCACAAAATCACCAGCAAATAAATGGTTGCTGTTATAACCAGTTGGTTTGTTACACGAAAACAGCTAATCGATATACCTTCTTAACCTCAATTATATAAAAAAGATCTCCCTCCTCACCGATTCATAGTTAAGTGGTTCTCCAAGGAATATTATTATGAATAATACAAATTTCTTTTTTCTGTGCATCATGTAAAAATGGTCAGAATCAAACTGGAGTCACTAATGTTAAAAAACAAACAACAAATACAGCTCCGAAGGCCATGAAAGGAGGGTTCTAATGGTCGTACAACTGAAAACCAAAATTACCACGAAAGACTGCAAAAACCGCAACCTTGAACAAAGGCCATTGCAACTGAACACAAAACATACTCCACAAGGACCTGTGCCAACAACTGCCTCTCAAACCTCAAACTAACACTTTCATGATTGATCTTTGTAGCCAAAGCTAATTATTTCAAAGCAATTAGATAATCCTGATTTTTTTCTTGAAAACTTTTGTCTTCCTTTATTTCCCCAAATATATACATAGTTTACTGCCGCATGCGTATTCCCATTGCAGTGCTCTACTCCCAGAGAAATATTTTTCTTTTAGGGACCTCTCTCTGTTATTTAGCTTGACGGTCACTAAGCATTTACTATTTCAACAATACTAGCCCTGCATGTCATCCAGTATCCACTGGGAAAATAAGGAGCCCCATGTGCAGATCCAGGAGACTTTGTGGCCACCAGATGATGAGGCATGCGTGTATTTACGTATCTATTTCTGGGACGGAGTCTCTCTCTGTCGCCCAGCCTGGAGTGCAGTGGCACGATCTTGGCTCACCGCAATCTTCCCCTCCCAGATTCAAGTGATTCTCAGGTCCCCCAAGCAGATGGGACCACAGCTATGTGCCAGCATGCCTGGCTAATTTTTGGATTTTAGCAGAGACAGGGTTTCACCATGTTGGCCAGGCTGGTTTCAAACCCTGGAGCTCAAGTGATCCACCTTCCTCAGCCTCCCAAAGTGCTGGGATTACAGGCGTGAGCCACCATGCCCGGCCCATGCATGTATTATTAATGTTGAAGTAGATAATTTCAAAAACATCAACGAAGTGTAAGATCTTTCACTCATAGGTGCAAAATATCATGCCAATTGCCCTCTATGAGCTGTCATAAGCCATAGCCTAGAGGTTCAAGTCCATTTCAATTTTCAGCCAAACCCAACTCATAAACAAGAACGCAAAGAAGACAGAAAAACCCACTACCCGCAAGCCGAAGCTGACGCTGTGATGTGGCCCTGGCCTGTCACGGCATGTTACAGCATGGCCCAGGCCTGTATCATGTTCCCTAGATTGCTGACTACCAACTAGTTACAGCTGACTCTAATCAGCCCAGGATTTGACCATCTCTGCATTGAACCTGGAATTGCTACTTTTAAAATGGAAACACTGTTTCTCACCTCTCCTCCCTAGACTCCATTTCACAGAGGAAAGCATCACAGGGAGAGAAAGCCGCTGTTTTTTCTTCCTTCTTTGCTTTGCTTTGTCTCTTTCTTTTCTCTGTCTCTCTCTCTTCTCTCTCTTTTTCGTTCTTTCTCTTTTTTTGAGATAGGGTCTCACTCTCTCGCCCAGGCTGGAGTGCAGTGGCACGATCGGCTCACTGCAACCTCCGCCTCCCAGGTTCAAGCAATTCTCCTGTTTCAGCCTCCCAAGTAGCTGGGATTACAGACATGTGCCACCGTGCCTGGCTAATTTTTGTAGTTTTAGTAGAGAGGGTTTTACTGTGTTGGCCAGGCTTCTTTCCCTCCCTCCCCCAACTCTTCTTTCCTTCCTTTCTCTCTCCCTGCCTACTTTCCAACTTTTGGGGGTGTTGAATTTGTTGAGTCATGGCGAACAAGCAGAAACTCCAATGATACTGTTACCGAACAGAGAACTCTACACAAAGTTGACGTGATTAATAATTCATTCACATAATCCTCATTCTCACGAAAGCCTGGAATGGATTTCCTGTTTGCTTATGGCAGGAAAGCTACTGTGGCCAGGCTCCAACTCCTCCCACTGTAGATAACACCAGCCTTCATAAGCAGCACGTAGCCGGGGTGGTAGCTCACGCCTGTAATCCCAGCACTTTGGAAGGCCGAGGTGGGCAGATCACCTGAGGTCAGGGGTTTGAGACCAGCCTGTCTCTACTAACAATATAAAAATTACCTAGAAGTCGCAGTGGGCGCCTGTAATCCCAGCTACTCGGGAGGCTGACGCAGGAGAATTGCTTGAACCCAGGAGACGGAGGCTGCAGTGAGCCGAGATCGCACCACTGCACTCTACCCTCGGCGACACAGCAAGACTGTCTCAAAAACAACAACAAAAAGCAGGACGTGAGACTTCTACCTGCTCACTCAGAATCATTTCTGCACCAACCATGGCCACCTTTGTGGAGCTCAGTACCAAAGCCAAGATGCCCATTGTGGGCCTGGGCACTTGGAAGGTAAATATGCAAATCTTTGCACAGCCTTCTTCCCTGGAGGGGCGTTTGGGTGTTTTCTCTTTCTGCATTCAGCCAGGAAAGCCTGGAGGTCGGGCAGGGGTTTGGAGAGGTGAGATTCAGTCCTGGAGCCGAGACTCAGGTTGCTTTCTTTTCTCAGAGCTCATTCAGGCTGCAAAGCTCCAAGGCTGGCTTTCCCAGCAGTGCTGAGAGCTTCTCTAGCAAGTATCAAAGTTCAAGCAGCTGTTGGACCTAAAATTGTTTTCCAGGGCAGTTTCTCTCTCTGGCTCTAG
>NW_020265978.1:0-13869 GCF_003255815.1 Theropithecus gelada | reverse complement strand
GGGATAAAGAGAGGTTGCTTAATGGGTACAAATATAAGAAATGATATAAAAAATAAGACCTGGTGTTTGATAGATCAGGAGGATGACTATACTTAGTGATAATCTGCTGTACACTTCAAAATAGCTAGAAGAGAATCATTTGAATGTTTCTAACGTAAAGAAGCAGCAAATATTTAAGGTAATGGTTATCCCAATTTCCCTGATGTGATCTTTACATATTATATGAATATATTAAATTATCACATGGACCCTGAAAATATGTACCCCTAATCTGTATCAATAAACAGAAATAAGGCCAGGCGCAGTGGCTTATGCCTGTAATCCTAGTACTTTGGGAGGCCGAGGCGTGCAAATCACCTGAGGTCAGGAGTTCAAGACCAACCTGGCCAACATGGTGAAACCCTGTCTCTACAAAAATACAAAAATTAGCTGGGTGTGGTGGTGCACACCTGTAATCCCAGATATTCAGGAGGCTGAGGAAGGAGAACCCTTTGAACCCAAGTGGCAGAGTTAGAAGTGAGCCAAGGGCGCCACTGCATTCCAGACTGGGCAGTGAGTGACACTTCATCTCAAAAAAAAAAAAAAAAAAGGGAAAACAAGAAATATTTTTAAAATATGTAATGCGACACGAATGCAGTTTTTCTGTTTCTTAGGAAACACACTATCTTTCATCCCTCCTAAGACACACCTCTCCATAATTCCATCTGAGCTCTATTTCCATTTCTTCCCTTTCCAGATAGGGAAAGAACTTGTTATAGTTGAGGAAAAAGAAGAAAGGCTTAGTTCTTCCCTCTTGCATGCCAGAAACTGGATCAAAGGTGTCAGATCTACTTATTCAATGGCTTTCAGAGGAGATATGCAGGAGGCCCCAAGCGAAGGCAGGTCTAGGGGCACCTCTCTGCGGTTCCAGAGACCAGGAAGAGCTCAGTACACCAAATATCTTTAGAACTTAGGTAAGTAAAACATTATTCCATTTGGTGCAATTTAATTAACCTGCACCATATTATTGTGACAATCTTGTATTACTTTTAATGGCAAAAATCGCAATTACTTTTGCACCAACATAGTAAATAGTGTGCATTGTCTTTCCCATAGATAGCCACTGCTGCATTAGGGAAATCTATGTGCAGGAAGGTATTGATGGTTTGGTATCTCCTGTCAGCAAGTTAAGAGCAAATATTGCAAGGGTACCCTGGGGCTGAAGAAATTGCAAGCATTGAACATTACATTTTTGCACATAAATGCTATGTAAGAAAAGACATTGATCAATCCAGTGTACTCAACAGTGGTTTTTACCACAAATGCAGAAGTCTTTGCCTGGGACGATATTTTACAATGTTCATTGGTTTCCAAAAAATGAGTTAATACTGGAGCATAATTCTGACTATTCCTCTCAGGGGAAGTGTGGATCAGGTCTGAAAATGTGTCATTAAATTAGGCTGCAAGACAAGTTATGCTAATAAAATAAATAGCCCGGGTGAAGTGCCTTGTGTCTGTTAAAGACAAAATCATGCTGAAGTTACAGAGAATTTTGTTTCGATTACAGAGAACATAACAGAGAATTTTCTTTAATGTTGGCTTATACTTTATTCCTGCTTCATGTAAAACAGTGTTCTCTCAAAGGTCATAAATATCAGAGTAGATCATGTGTACTAGTTTTGCAGGCAAATGAAGGTAGTTGGAAATGTACACAGGAAATCTACACAAGGGACAATCAGAAAAACCTCATGAGCATGTTCTGAATACAATTTTAGTGGCTGGGAGTGGTGGCTCACACCTGTAGTCCCAGCACTTTGGAAAGCCGAGCTGGGCAGATTTCCTGAGGTCAAGAGTTTGAGACCAGCCTGGCCAACATGGCGAAACCCCGTGTCTACCAAAAATACAAAAATTAGGCGGGCACTGTGTCGAGTGCCTGTAATCCCAGCTACGCAGGAGGCTGAGGCAGAAGAATCACTTGAACTTGGGAGGCGTAGGCGGAGGCGGAGGTTGCAGTGAGATCGCGCCACTACAATCCAGCCTGGGTGACCAGAGCAAAACTCCATCTCAAAGAAAAACAAACAAACAAACAAACAAAAACTCCACAATTGTAAAAGATGAATATGGTTGCAAATTAGGCAGGTTATGGTCTGAGTTATTTCTTAAGACACTTCAATAAGTCTGATGCATCATAAGCACAGATGTCTCCAGGAGCCAGGCGGGTGTCATCACTGAACAGATAGGATAAAAGTCTGGAGGGAGACATGGAATCAGAGAACGGCCCTGAGCTAGGGCGCTTTCCACAGACGCAGCTGTTACTCAGCTCTAATTGATACAACACCAACGGTGCACCAACTAACATCATGTGATTTTTAAAGGTAAGACAGTAATGAAAACTTTTAGTGAACTATTCCAATGTCAAGCTTTATCTCCCAAACCAAACATTATAAATAGCACTGTGTATGCTGAAAAGAAACACCGTTTAGCCAAGTACATGCCCTGGGGCTGCGGTCTCTGTCTTTTGCCTCATACTATAGACACTTGAGTGCAAGTCTTTCTACCCAATGTGACTGTCAGCATCACAGAGGGGATACTCTACGTATCATTCACCTTTACATTCTCATCACCTACAAAAATGATCTCCACACAATATACATGAAAAAACAAATTCGCCTCATGATAAAGCTGCTAATGAATGTCGGCCAGAACAGGACTTCAGGGCAGAGCACTATGAGCTGCACATTGAGTCCTCACCAGGTCCCCTTTGTGTCCACATTTACCTAGGGACTCCAGTGATAAAATTATTGCATTTCTAAATGACAGGAAAATTGGATGGTAGTAAAAATTATGCAGATTAACTCTTGGAAGGTATATGGTATTATTTAAGGTCTACTTTCCGTTTTCTAATCTCAAAGCTAGACCAGAGATTTAACATCTGTTAGTACCCAGGTCTTACCCTGCAATTCACTTCCCACCTCTGTACAATTTCCCCACATCATCCCCTGTGCCCAGAATGCTCATCTCTTCCCTAAAGCTCCTGAAAACCCCTGCTTAGCCTTTAGGGCTCTGCTGAAATGAAACTTTTTTTGGAACTCTTCCTTGTTTCTCAAGCCAAGTGATTTCCTTCACCATCAGTGTCCCCATGAAACCATGTTCACACAAGTGTAATTACCTCTATCACATTGTAGTTCAATTATATGTCTACATTACTTTCCTGTGTTTCTCTGAGGACTAAAAATAACTGGATGCTTTGTGTATCAAATCGTGCACTTGACTTCTATACTTTCAGGAATACAGTGCTCTGTCTTTAATGTTCATTTTGTAAATACAGAAACATTTTCTTGTTAATATCACAAAATGAAACTTATCAGGAAGACGAATGACAACCCCAGAACTCACTGTTTTTTAGAAAGTACCATAGGCTGAAAAGAACACAGGAATACCCAGTGCTAGGTTGGAATCTTTCATGACACCAAATGTTCATGCCCGAATGCACATTGTCTGCCAGATTTTACAACTTTCCTCAGTGTGTTTTTAAGTCGTGTAACTTTACACAAGTGGTAGCAATAATGAGGGCAAGACTTAAGAGAAGTGGATCCAACACAAGAGAAGTAAAGAAAAAACTCCCTCAAATATGTGGAGCAGATTGTTTTAATCATCTACAGAATCTTGTACCCCAAGAAAGTAGTAGCTCATGTTTCCAGCAAAGTGTGGTGGATGAGATGGAGAGCATTTGTGTGAGAGAGAACCAAGGATATTACTAAAAATGAAAGGGAAGCTGGCTTCCTCCTGGGCAAACAGCCCTTTGTGGCTCTATTTGTTCTAACTACAATGCCTGCCTTCATGTCATTTAGTCATTTAGGGGCCTGCCAGAGGACAGTCACAAAATCTGTGGTCCATCTGCAGGCAGCGTATAGTTTTCATCCAGAGTCCAGATCCAACCAGCAAAACTCTGTCTTACACAGGATGACTTGGAATTAGAGTCCTTAGAGCAGAAACAGCAACAAGGCTGTCCTTGGGTATCCGTTGCTCAGTCAACTCATCAAATAAAAAGGCTGATTGCACAAGTGGACCATGTGTCAATCTGTGGGTTTCTGCATGACCAAGAGTGAGACCCTCCCTCCTGGCTCTGCTGGCCCAACCCACCAGGAGATGCTTTATTTAAACAGTTCCAAGTAAGGGAGACCAGCTGCCAAGGGAGACCCCTGAACCCCAGAACAACCAGCTGGATCAGTTCTCACAGGAGCTGCAGCTCAGAGACTGGGTAAGTCAACAATCCCCAGAGCTGGGAAAGGAGGGACAGTGACGGGGCAGCACCTCAGGGAGAGGTGAGCTGAAGTTAGTGCTTAGGAGATGTGGCACACTCTGGGGACAGGAAGAAAAAGGAAATGGGACCCCAGAGTGGCAGCAGAAGGGCCTGTGGGTTGACACACTACAGAGTGTGTCATAGCTAAGACCAGATCAGGGAGTAGTTACTTCTCTTCTTTTCTTACAGGAAACATGGTTCCAAAATTGTTCACTTCCCAAATTTGTCTGCTTCTTCTGTTGGGGCTTATGAGTGTGGAGGGCTCACTCCATGCCAGACCCCCACAGTTTACAAGGGCTCAGTGGTTTGCCATCCAGCACATCAATATGAACCCCACTTCATGCAACATTGCAATGCGGGTAATTAACAAGTATCAACGGTGTTGCGAAAAGCAAAATACTTTTCTTCGTACAACGTTTGCAAATGTAGTTAATGCTTGTCGTAACCCAAGTATACCCTGCCTTCAGAGCAGAACTCCCCAAAATTGTCATCGTAGTAGCGTCCGGGTGCCTTTACTCCAGTGTAAACACATAAATAGAGGTGCACAGAATGTTTCAACCTGCGAGTATGCAGACATACAAGGACAGAGTTTCTATGTAGTTGCATGTGAAAACAGAGATCCACGGGATCCTCCAGAGTATCCAGTGGTTCCAGTACTCCTGGATAGAATCATCTAAGCTCCTGTATCAGCACTCCTCATCATCACTCATCTGCCAACCTCCTCAATCATAGCCAACATCCCATCCCTCTATGTACCCTGGGTATCAGCATCTGTCCTCTTCAGTCTCCATACCCCTTCAGGTTTCCTGAACTGAAGTGCCTTGTGAACCTCCAACAAGCTGCTGTGCAAATTCATCTGGAAATGTCTGTGTGTCTCCGTCGGCCGCTCTGCTGTCATTTAGCAAAACTCTGCTCTAGCGATATGGGTTTTTCATGAATCTCTCACCCTCAATATCTGACCAAATTCCTTAATTCCCCCATCATCCTCCATGTGATACCTGATTCCAGGCCTGCCTTAAAAAAAATCCAATTGAGTCAACTTAGCATCGGTCTCCCTCGCCTTGGTATCTCCTCTAAGCAATTTTCCATCCACTGGCCCCTCCCCTAACACCAACCTGTAACTTGTGTACAGATCCCCACTTGTTTTAGTTGTATTCCAGAATTGAGACCAATTTGATACTGAGGTCCCATTTGATGCTTTATGGTCCAACTATGGTTTTTATTGACATGATTTCTATACCAAGAAAAAAAGAGCTGCAGTGAATAAGCTGAAAATGCACATGTTTCATTATGATTTATGAATGATAAATTTTGATAGAATTGAATGTTATGATAGAAAACAAAAAAAGTAGAAAGAGTCAAGAATGCTATAAATATAGTGAAACCAAGATAAAAACTAGTTTAGAGTCAGAGATACTTCTTTTAAATGAGCACATCAAATCTCCAGCTATCAGCAATTGTACTGCAGGTGGAACCAGGGTTTGAGTCAAATGTGCAATGAGATAAATTGTGCAGACAGCAATAGGGACAGATTGTAATACTGCCTGGAGGAGAGGTGGTCATCATTCCCAAAACTTCCATGTCCTGGAGATAGGGAGCCGCTGGTCACATGGGAAGGGGAAGGGGAAGGAGGAGGACGGGGAAGTGGGAGCACTCATGAAGCTGAGTTGCCTCCTGTCCATTCTGCCCTCCATAGTTGTCCCCAGTGGTGAGTCAAAGGGTTCATTCAACACCTGTCAGGTAGGGCACAGCCTCCAGAATTAGGGATTTGTAGACCCAGAGAGAGAAGAAATGGATAATGAGAGCCCTTGCCCTGGCCTCCACTACAAGGCTTCATCACTCAGGAATCCATGAGAAACAAGAAGGGGAAGCCCTTTCTTGCAAGCTGTGGACAGGTGCAGCACTCAAGTGATTGTGCCGGGGACAGAGTGGGTCCTTTTGAAAGGCCTGACTCACAATACAACAGAGATACGATGCCATCAGATCTGCACCTTGGTCCTTCAGTCTGAGATTTCTGACTTCTATATTTCTGCTCCTCTTCCAGACCCTCAGAAATAGCAATTTCCATTCCTCAGATGACTCCATGTCAGTAATAGTGACTCTCGTTGGCACCAGACAGCAGCTGTATTGAAGTCTCTCCTCGGGAGAAGCCATTAAGATCTTGCTTCTCCAAGGTGGGGCTGTCAACGTAAAAGTTTGCACAGGGACACTGGGTTTGGGAAATCTCAGTGCTCAACAGAATCCACTGCCTCTAGGTAAAATAGGCATGTCAGGAAGTGAGTGCAGTCTTCCCAACCCTCAAAGTAGCAGCAGGAGAAGGTGGCACACCAAAAGCTGGAGCCACGCCTCCTGTGAAGAAAGATGGAGTGGACCTTCTTTGTTTCAGGTACCAGATCACAAGTGTCTTCTCAGTCAGGGATGCCTCATATCTAAAACTGTAGGACAGAGGGATCAGTCCCCACAAGCCCCCATGCCCTCTCCACCTTGTGACTTCATCCCCTCTCCTGTCATCCATTCCTTCGCTCATTCATTCATCCAGCAGACATCTACTGAGTAGGTACCTTGCTCCAGGCACAGTTTGAGGGAGTGCTGATGCAACACACACCAAGACAGGTCACTGCTCTTTTGGGGCCACATTATACAAGGATAAAAATAAACATACAAAATTGTTCTAAGCATGCAAAATTTTGCTAAGTGTCAGGAGGAAAAATACACAGCATCGTACACAGAGCAGCATGATATAGAGGTTCTGTATGTGCCACAGACATCACAAGGCAGAGTGTCACCAGGAAAGACTCATCTCAGAGAATGAAATCAGAACAGGAGGAAAAGCAGCAGGTCATGCAGACACCAGGTGGAGAATCATCCCAGCAAAGAGAAAGACAGTTCAAAAGTCCTGACAAATATCAAGGCTGTAAGTAGACTTTTGGTTCTGTGTTTGCAAGAAGTTGATTAAAACATCTGAAAGAGAATGGCTACAATTACTTGCATCTTTTTATACATTTATTACTTAATGTAATAAAACATTTTTAATTTTAAAAAATAGTCCTGAATGGATAGAGTTTCGGCGTGTTAGAAGCACAAAAGGTGTTTGGTCAGGACAACATCGTCATAGCCATGAGTATTAATGATAGGAGTTAATGAGGTTCAGACCCTTCATGCCTGTGAAGACGGAAGAATAAAGTACGTTCCTCATGGGGAACAAATCAAGCATGTTATATACAAGAATAATGTTGCCTAAAGATCAGCCCAGCTGCTGTGCAGAACTCAACTATTTGGGAGACAAGAGTGGAAGCAAGGCCCCAGTGAAGGACCATAGGTTGAGGGAGAGGGAAACAAGAGTCTTCCAATCTCAGTGAATCGCACCATCATCCTCTCATGGTACAGCCCCATGCTATTCCCCTCCCTGTTGCCATGGCCTCTCTCCAGCTCCTCCGTGCCTTTTACATCATCTTCCTGCCGTCCCCATGCTGAGGACTGGGCTGAGGTCAGAGGCAGCTCCCCTCTCCCAAGGAGTGAGACAGTTCAAACAAGAGCAAGGAGGATTCTATGCTTGACCATCAGGAAACCCTGGCTGGACTCACTACCCCTTCTGCAGTAGACATCCAAGATTTTCTCATTGCCCTGAGTCCAAGACCAGCACCACAGAGACTACCATTAGAGAAGTTAAGTGGTCACATCAGCATGTTCCAAAGACATGCCCCTTAGAGTCCACTTCTCTTCCTTGAACCTCCCTTGTCTGATTTTATAAAATTCTCTTAATATCAAATCTCCAGAAAGTCTTGCAGGAGTACATGCAGTTAATTGTTCTGTAAGCAGACAGGGAGGGTCTCCAGGGATTATAAGAATTTAACCAACTTGAGCAATCAGCCTGTTATACAAGCTTGCTGGTGGGAACCAGCTCCTGGCATAACCCAGCAACTTACAGACAAATCAGCATGAACTTTCCTCATTACCATGCTAAAGTCTCCACTCAGTCAGGAGCCTCATTACCATAACATGTGAACTATGTGCTGGCAGAATCACTCACTGTGTCTGGGCAACTGGGACTCCTCCTCTATATGTGATGATACACCCTCTCTCTGCCCTCTCCATCACCCCATAGAATGTTCTTGTCACTTTCCCTCAGGAAGACGCTGCTTTGGAGAATCCTCCCAGTGGCCTTCTTACTTGAACCAAGTCACAAAACTTTTATTTATCAAAACGTACGTTCTCATAGAGAGTCTTTGTTACTCGCCAGGGAAACAAACCCTAGTTTTTTTCAGCTACCAGCTCTAACACATTCTGTAAAGTCCAGCACAGAAGGAAGGTTAATTCACAATGCTATTGTTTTCACTTTGTTTTACTTTTTAATAATTGGGACCATATCAGGGCAGATGTCTTTAGGTGGGGGTTGAATGGAAGGTCAAGGAAACAAATCATCAACCTTGGAAAGACACTCCTGCAGAGATTATGACTATACTTGGGATTCATGAATATGAGACCCCACCAGCAGAGTAGCCTGCAATGTTCAAGGATATCAGAGTAGATCAAGCAATTGTAATGAAAAAACAACAGTCTTTGTCTTTCAAGATATCCGTGAATTGACTTTCCAAAAGGGAAAGAGGGCCCCATTTTCAGGGCAGAAGACAGCAGAGGAGAGAGGTTTAGGCTAAACATTGTAATCAGTTTTGCCTGATAATGACTTTTTGTTTCTGTCTTGGTTCATATTTATTTATTTGTTTATTTATCTATTTATGTATTTATTTTCCCAGGCTGGAGTGCAGTGGTGTAATTTCAGCTCACTGCAGACTCCATCTCCCAGGTTAAAGTGATTCTCCTGCCTCCGCCTCCCAAGTAGCTGGGACTACAGGCATGCACTGCCAAGCCCAGCTAATTTTTGTATTATTAGTAGAGACGGGGTTTCACCATGTTGGCCAGACTGGTCTCAAACTCCTGACCTCAGGTGATTCACCCTACTTGGCCTCCCAAATTGCTAGGATTACAGACTTGAGCCATCACACCCAGCCTCTTAGTTCATTTTTAGAGATGAGGTCTCCCTATGCGGCCCAGGATGGACTTGAAGTTGTGGGCTCAAGTAATGTTTTTGCCTTAAACATCCCAGTAGTTGGGTCTATAAATACACACCACTGAGCCCAGCTGATACTTACATTTTATGAGCTGTGTTTCCACTCTGATTACTTAAGGAAGTGAGGCAATTAGTAGGGATAGGAGCATAGAAATTCTGTCTACATTCCTATTTCCTATTACCTATGAAAAATAGCCTTGTTTCTGAACTAAAACTTGATTTTGGTTAATAAATGTTTTTCTTTATTAATATGCATGTAGAATTATGACAGACTTGTCACTTTTGTCTCACGTCTGATCTACAATGATTTCTAAAGAAGATCAATTGACTCCTTCAAAATTTTCATTGTTTGAAAGATAACATGGATGTAAAACTGGGGGATGTGAGAGAATTTAACATATAGGGCCAGCCAGATTACCCAAATGAATTTCTGGGAAACTGAGTACGTTACATGCTTATCACACATCCCCACTGATTTAGAAAATATGACTCTACGCGGCTGCTGAAGCTTGGGACAACTCACTCTCATGCCTGTAACCGTAGCCCTCTCCAACAGTGGGGACTGGGGCTGTAGCGTGACACAGGGGGCTCCGATCCCGCCCGTGATATGAAGTGGAAGCTGCAGTAACAGCAGCTGTGGCAGCAGCTCCTGAGGTCGGCAACAGGTGTCTATAGTAGGGATCGAGAGAGGTGGAGGTGAGGTGACTGGCCATGGCTGTATTCTGGGATTGTAAACTAGTTCAACCATTATGGAAAACAGTATGGCGATTCCTCAAGGATCTAGAACTAGATGTACCATATGACCCAGCCATCCCATTACTGGGTATATACCCAAAGGATTATAAATCATGCTGCTATAAAGACACATGCACACGTATGTTTATTGCGGCACTCTTCACAATAGCAAAGACTTGGAATCAACCCAAATGTCCATCAGTGACAGACTGGATTAAGAAAATGTGGCACATATACACCATGGAATACTATGCAGCCATAAAAAGGATGAGTTTGTGTCCTTTGTAGGGACATGGATGCAGCTGGAAACCATCATTCTTAGCAAACTATCACAAGAACAGAAAACCAAACACCGCATGTTCTCACTCATAGGTGGGAACTGAACAATGAGATCACTTGGACTCGGGAAGGGGAACATCATACACCGAGGCCTCTCACGGGGAGGGGGGAGGGGGGAGGGATTACACTGGGAGCTATACCTGATGTAAATGACGAGTTGATGGGTGCTGACGAGTTGATGGGTGCAGCACACCAACATGGCACAAGTATACATATGTAACAAACCTGCACGTTATGCACATGTACCCTAGAACTTAAAGTATAATAATAATTAAAAAAAATATATAGATACAGAAGGATTTATCATGAGAAATTGGCTCAGCCAATTATGCAGTCGGTGAAGTCCCACAGTCTGCTTTCTGCAAGCTGGCAGACCCAGAAAAGCCCGTGGTATAATTCGGTTCAAGTCCTAATGCCTGAAAAACATGGGAGTCGATGACATAGATGTCAACCCAAGTGTGGGAACGATGACACAAGATGTCCTAACTTTGGAAGTGAGGCAAGAAAAATGGTGAATTCCTCCTTTCTCCACTTTTCATTCTAATCTGGCCCTCAACAGATTGGATGAGCCCCATCCACACTGGCAATGCAACCTACTTTACTTAATCAACAAATTCAACTGCTAGTCTTATGGAAACACCCTCACAGACACACCCAGGAATAATGTTAATCTGGGCACCCACAGATCCAGACAACCTGAAATATAAAATTCACCATCATGATGACCTATGGTTTCCCAGGTGCACCAGGAGACGTTACCAAAATGGCGCCATCAACCAGAACCCACATACATTCACCAAGTCAGTGCACTTCTCAATTCACCAGAGATTCATTTTCTTCTGTGACATCACGTTCACCTGGAGTGGGGCCAAGAAACAGGCCACAGCTAATCATCAGAAAGAAAGGATTCTTTATTTGCGTTTTTACAAATGAGAGAAAAATGTGCCAAAATCCTTTGGTAATAAGCAGTTATCTCAAAGGCAAAGAGACTCAAAATGAAAATGAAAAAAGTCAGTTACCCATCTCACTGTCGATGTTTTTCCTCCACATATACAAATAGGTATTAAGTTCACCCTTTCTGGTATTAAGGACTAGAGTCTAACCCAATAACTGAATCTGAGTGCACAGATGTTACCAGATTTTTCATTATAGAAAATGACAGAGACGTTCTTCCACTACAATTGATATTTTATGGTGACAACTTTTACTTCCCCAGGATTCCTTGGTTAAGTGACACACACGTGCAACTAGAAGGATTTACTATTTTCACCCACAGCTGCCACACTTCACTGATGTGCAGGAGCCTCAGTACAGCAGTTCCTAGGAACATAGATGGTACATGCGTGACTTGTTAACCGCAATGCAATAGCAAATGTATGGGGTTCGGTGTTGGTCTTTCATTCAGAATATACAGTTCAGAATTGTTTAAAATAGTAAATTTAGAAACAAATAACATATCCTGCTGAACTGGTTAAATTGGATTGTGTATCTTTACAATGAATTTTATGCAGCATTTTTTTTTAATCCAAAAAAGTACAGTTAATCTCTTGCTACTGGCATGGAATATTACCAAAATACATTGTTAATGAGAAAGAGGAATGGTGTAGGTCACTGTAATAATCTACCCAGGCTCCTATAACAAAATACCACAAATGAGTCGCTGAAACAACAGAAATGTCTTTCTCCCAGTCGAGGAAACATCAGCTCTTCTCCTCCATACTCACACTCACACTTCTGACCACCAGAGGTGGGAGGGTGCTTTCTTCCAGCAACCGATTCCAGCTGGGTATCCTACAATTCAATTCGATTGTGACACTAACTGGAGTGAATGCAGACCCCACAGGTTAAGGGCTCCATCCCACAAGACTAGCAGTCTCAAGTAGCAGATCATTATCTGTGCCTCTGACCGATAAGCTACAGTTTGGAGGATCCCGTGACTTCCTCCTCAGTTTGATCATTTGCTAGAATGGCTCACAGAGCCCAGGGAAACACTTTACTTAGGTTTACACATCTATCATAAAGGCCATACTAAAGGTACAGAGAGGGAGATAATGGGGCAAGGGTTGGAAGGGTCCTAAGTGCAGGATCTTCTGTCCCTGTGGAGTTGGGGTGTGCCACCCTCCCAGCACAGGGATGTGCTCCTGTGTACTGTGTCGATCTGCTCTCACACTGCTATAAAGAACTAGCTGGGACTGGGCATGGTGTCTCACGCCTGTAATCCCAGTACCATGGGACAAAACCCTGATTTCTAGTTCTAATGCCTTCACTTTGGGGAGTAAGGAAAAGAAACAAGCATACTGTCTTATTGCAAACACCACAGAGGGGATAATGCAGTAACAGATACTACACTAACACCTTGAGGCTGTTAACACCTAGAGACTGATTGTCCTTACGAAGATTTCTTTTTCCTTTTGCAATGTTTTATGCTACATGTTTTGTTATTTCATGCACACACACACACAACTTACCACACTGAATTTCCCGTACAAACCAATGTATGTGTTGTTGTATTTTACAGATTATGAAACAGAGGCATAGAGAGGATGAGTAAACGTCCAATTCCTTTTTTTTCTTTTCTTTTCTTTTTGAGAAGGAAGTCTCGCTCTGCATCCCAGGCTGGAGGGCAGTGGCGTGATATCGGCTCACTGCAGCCTCTGACTCCCGGGTTCAAGCAATCCTCCTACCTCAGCCTCCTGAATAGCTGGGGTTACAGGTGCACACCACCGTGCCTGGCTAATTTTTGTGTTTTTGGTAGAGATGGGTTTTCGCCATGTCGGCAGGCTGGTCTCAAACTGCTCACCTGAAGTGATCCCTCCGCCTCTGCCTTCCAAAGTACTGGGAATACAGGTGTGAGTCACCGCGCCTGGCCGTGGACAACTCTTACAGTAAGAGTCTCAAATGGAAAAAGTCAGAGACGGCCGGGCGCGGTGGCTCAGGCCTGTAATCCCAGCACTTTGGGAGGCCAAGGCGGGCAGATTATGAGGTCAGGAGATAAAAACCATCGTGGCTAACACGGTGAAACCCCGTCCCTACTAAAAATACAGAAAATTAGCTGGGCGAGGTGGCGGGCGCCTGTAGTCCCAGCTACTAGGGAGGCTGAGGCAGGAGAATGGCGTGAACCCGGGAGGCGGAGCTTGAGGTGAGCCAAGATCGTGCCACTGCACTCCAGCCTGGGCCACAGAGCGAGACTCCGTCTCAAAAAAAAAAAAAAAAAGAAAAGAAAAAGAAAAAGTCAGAGCTGGTATCTGGACAAGACTATACACAATCTATACTTGACATCACTGTGACAGAAAACTTATATAATAGCCTCATTTACAGAGACACTAACCTATATAATAATTAATTTCCTGTGAGCTCTGAAATCTCAGCAAATGCATCTATGTGCTCAAAATGCAATAGGGATAAAGAGAGGTTGCTTAATGGGTACAAATATAAGAAATGATAT
>NW_020265977.1:0-1787 GCF_003255815.1 Theropithecus gelada | reverse complement strand
GATGGTGACAATGAGGAGACAGACCCCCTGTTCTCTGAAGCAAATGACAGCATGAATCCCAGGTTATCTACTTTGCTGTATAGTTCTCATAGAGGCAATATAAAAGGCCACGTTCAATGTTCCAACACATATTATCGTATATATGGCAATATTACAACTTGTTACACAGCGGTGGTCCAGATGTTCAGTGTCATTGATAGCATTGTTCAAAATATTGATCTGCGGTACTATATTTATCTTTTGACCATATATAATGTTCGTGACCCAGCTCCTGTGAATCAATATGGAGTTAATAGTGCGATGTTTACCTATTTTAAAAGAACCTTTTTTGATACTTTTCGTGTTCATTCATCCACACTACTTATTAAAGATGCGCCACATGAATCTAACTATGAACCACAAAGGTATAGCTTCTGTACACATTTAGGCCTATTACACATTGGTAGTCTAGGCAGACATTATTTATTGGTAGCCGTCATAACAACCCAGACACTGATGAGAAGTATGGGTGTGGAGTATGATGACAACTACTGCACATGTCAGAGAAGGGCCTTCTGCATTATGCAGCGATATCCTGGGATAACAGATGCGTTCAGTAACTGTTCTTATGGACATGCACAAAATTGTTTTGTAAATTCATCCCAGTGCGTTTTCGAAGCACTCGCTCCAGTGCATAACGAAAGCATAACAATGGTTCGCTGTGGAAACCTCATCGTGGAAGGGAGGGAGGAATGTGACTGTGGCTCCTTCAAGCAGTGTTATGCCAGTCGTTGCTGCCGAAGTGACTGTCGCCTCACACCGGGGAGCATCTGTCATCTAGGAGACTGCTGTACAAACTGCAGCTTCTCTGCACAAGGGACTCTCTGCAGACCTATCCAAAATATATGTGACCTTCCAGAGTACTGTCCTGGGACCACCTTGACATGCCCCTCAAATGTTTATTTGCAAGATGGAACCCCGTGCACTGAAGAAGGCTACTGCTATCGTGGGAACTGCACTGACCGCAATGTGCTCTGCAAGGCGATCTTTGGTGTCAGTGCTGAGGATGCTCCTGCGGACTGCTATGACATCAATCTTGAAAGTCACCGATTCGGACATTGTACTCGAGAACAAACAGCTCTCAGCTACGAGGCTTGTGTAGGAATAGATAAGTTTTGTGGGAGACTGCAGTGTACCAACGTGACCCATCTTCCCCGGCTGCAGGAACACGTTTCATTCCATCACTCAATAAGAAGAGGGTTTCAGTGTTTTGGATTGGATGAACACCGTGCAACAGGCACAACTGATGTTGGGCATGTGATAGACGGCACTCCTTGTTCTCGTGGAATGGCCTGTAATAACACCCAGTGCAATGTGGCTATCACTTCACTGAACTATGACTGTTACCCTCAGAAGTGCAGTTACAAAGGGGTCTGCAACAACAGAAGGAACTGCCATTGCCATATAGGCTGGGATCCTCCACGGTGCCTAAGAAGAGGTATTGGTGGGAGTGTCGACAGCGGGCCACCTCCAAGAAGAATACGTTCAGTCAAACAAAGCCATCAGGCAGTGCTGTATCTGAGAGTAGTCTTTGGTCGTATTTACACCTTCATAATTGCACTGCTCTTTGGGATGGCCACAAATGTGCGAACTGTCAGGACCACCGCCGTTAAGGAAGTAACAGCTACTGACCCAGAATAAGACAAATTCAGCCTGTAAAGATACAGAGAATATAACAGCAAAATCTATGGAACAGGATCAGGGGAAAGGATGGCAAAGCTCAAGTCCACATTTCTTGAAATGATGCT
>NW_020265976.1:0-1787 GCF_003255815.1 Theropithecus gelada | reverse complement strand
TGGCGAGAGCATTGTGGGCCCTTCTGGAGACCAGGACGACTCCACTATGAAGACGCACAGGAGCAAGATGGCCAAGTGGTGCTGCCAGTGCTGCCACTGCTTCCCCCGCTGCAAGGGGCGCGGGGAGAGCAACGTGGAAGCTTGGGAAGACTACCACGACAGCGCCTTCATGGAGCCCAGGTACCACGTCCCCCGCTGCAAGGGGCGCGGGGAGAGCAACGTGGAAGCTTGGGAAGACTACGAGGACAGCACCTTCATGGAGCCCAGGTACCACGTCCCCAGCTGCAAGGGGCACGGGGAGAGCAACGTGGAAGCTTGGGAAGACTACGACGACAGCGCCTTCATGGAGCCCAGGTACCACGTCTGTGGAGAAGATCTGGACAAGCTCCACAGAGCTGCCTGGTGGGGTAAAGTCCCCAGAAACGATCTCATCGTCATGCTCAGGGACACTGATGTGAACAAGACGGACAAGCAAAAGAGGTAACCGGGCCTGGGCTGGGAGGAGGCGGGACGTGAGGGGATGATGGGGACATACCCTCCTGGAGGGATCGGGGTCCTGGCTTTCTCTTCCTCCGCAGGCCCCACACCACCCTGGGTGTGGAAACCTCAGAGAGGTCAGGGCACAGGCCCTTTATGAACAGCAACACAGAAACAAAACTTCAGCTGATTTCCTATCCGATTATAATTTCCTTTATAGAGCACTAATAGACTGTATGAAAGTGACGTAACTCGCAAAATCAAGTCGATGCAGCAGATTATTTTTAATGTACACATTTTAAAACAATGTTCTATACATTATAGAAAGGTGTATATTGAGAACTAAGTCCCATAATATATCAACTTCTGGGCTAAATATTTTTCAAATAAAATCCAATATGGATTTTATATCAATGTACCCTATGTAAATATGTCCTTTACTGAGGAACCTTACAAGGAAACTGAAATGGGAAGATGGTTTGTGTCCTTGAATAGGAAGATTCGTTTTTCTTAAGATGTGAGCTTTTTCTGTGTTTATCACTTTTACGTAAGCCAAATAAAAATAGCAAAGTTTTAGCATTTTTACACTGCACATCCTGTATTTTATTGCTGTAATAAGTTAATTTTTTGTACCAGAATGGAAAAAGACTTGCTTTTCCAGATATCAAAATGTGAATGTGCTATTTCCACAAATTGTTTACTAACAACTGAAAAAATATCAATGAATAGAACAGAATAGGAAATCCAGAAATACCCAAATATATGTAAGAATTTGGCACTTGATAATGGTGATGTTTCATATTGATAAAGCAAGATTAATCATTAATAAATGAAATACATGCTGTTTGGAGAAAACTAGCTAGATTTTTATGTCACAAAAGTAAGTTCCTGGAGTATAGATTAAAATTTTTAAATATACAAAAGGAGAAAAATACCAGAAGAAAACACAAAAGCCTATTTATATATGCAACTATTTATTTATTTATTTATTTTTCTGGGACAGAATCTCACTCTGTTGCCCAGGCTGGAGTTCAGTGGTGCAATATCAGCTCACTACAACCTCCGCCTCCCGGGTTCGAGCAATTCTCTGCCTCAGCCTATTGAGTAGCTAGGATTACAGGTGCCTGCCACCACACCCGGCTAATTTTTTGTATTTTCAATAGAGGCAGGATTTCACCATCTTGGCCAGGTTGGTCTTGAACTCCTATCCCTGTGATCCACCCGCCTCAGCCTCCCAAAGTGCTGAGATTACAAGCCTGAGCCACTGAACCAAGCATATATATGCAGATATAATAAAATAAGCTCAATTT
>NW_020265975.1:0-1787 GCF_003255815.1 Theropithecus gelada | reverse complement strand
AAAGATGCAGAACTAAACACTTCCATCTGTTCAATATTCAAACAAAAGACCTGTAACCCAGGATGGTGAGTGTAATACTTCAGCAGTAGCACCAAAGCCTCAAATATGAAAAGATACCAAGAACGCCACTAGCAAACAAAATGAGCTCAAGGCCGGGAGCCGTTCATGCCTGTAATTCCAGCACTTTGACAAGCCAAGGTGGGAGGATTGCTTGAAGTCAGGTGTTCAAGACCAGCCTGGGCAGCATAGCAAATTCACATCTCTAGAAAATTTTTTAAAAAATTAGCTGGGCATGGTGGCACACATCTGTAGTCCTAGCTACTTGGGAGGCTGAGGTAGGAAAATTGCTTCAGCTCAGGAATGCGAGGCTGCAGTAGCTATGATCATGCCACTGCAGTCCAGCCTTGGTGACAGAGCAAGACCTAGATAATTACTGTCTGTCCTGCTCCTATTTACATTTAAATCACTAAGTTTAATGCTTTCAATCCGCAGGATAAAAATTAAGTGAAATGTGACTTTGGAGGTTGGCCAGAAAAGAGCAATGGAGAAACAGATACTTCAAACAAGAATAAAAATAGCCAATAAGCATATAGAAAAGATTAAAGGCCAGGCCCGGTGGCTCACACCTGTAAACCCAGCATTTTAGGAGGCCAAGTCAGGTGGATCACCTGAAGTCTGGAGTTTGAGAGTGGCCTGACCAACATGATGAAACCCCGTCTCTACTAAAAAATAAAACATTACACAGGCATGAAGGTGGGCACCTGTAATTTCATCTACTTGGGAGGCTGGGGCAGGAGAATCACTTGAACCCAACAGGCAGACGTTGCAGTGAACTGAGATCACACTGTTGCACTCCAGCCTGGGTGATAGAGCAAGATTCCATCTCAAAAAAAAAAAGAGAAAGAAAGAAAGGAATAAAAAGAAAAGAAAAGATTCAAAAGCACTAGATACCAAGGAAACGTAATGAAAACAATGAGATTTTCTGCTTAAATACCAGCAAAGAGAACAAATAAAAGGGGGAAACTGGAGCTCCGCCCCTGTTGGTGGCAGTATAAACTGAACTATTTTTTCTTCAGGATAATTTGAAAATTTCTATTAAAAATCCTCGAACTATTTCATGTTATTTTCCTCCAGAGATTCTCCTTCTATGAATTCAGTCCAAAAATGGTTGCTCGATTCCATTTTAAAAAATAAAAAATAAAAAAATATATATATACATATATAAGAGAAAATTTACTTCAGGGGTGGAAATGATTAGATTAACATACATCGAGCTTTTAAAAATGATCATGCCAAGGATATATTTACTGCCATAGAGATATGCCCAAAACATAGTGACAAAAGACCACATATTATGATTCTACTTTTAAAAATGTTTATATGCATAAAAAAGTATAAAAAGCAACAAACCAGAATGTTTGGATGGCAAAATTAAAGATTTCTCTTCACATTTTGTCTTCTGAATTATTACAAAAATAATGTGATTTTCTTTATAATCAGGGAGAAGAATTATTTTCATTTATGTATATACAAGTTTCTTTTCTTTTCCTTATTTTTTCGCATGGATATATTACCTGTAGTCTAGAGAGCTTGAGTCGCTGCCTCTTGACGTAAATCAGCCCATTTCAGTCTCTATCAGTTTGCCTTTTTTGGATATTTCAAATCAATGGAATTATACAATATGTGGTCTCATGTCTGGCTTTTTTTACTTAGCTAATGTTTTTGAGGTTGGTCCATGACATATAAATTTCTGGGGCCAGATTCTGCCCTCTCAGAAGTATGGGAGC
>NW_020265974.1:0-1787 GCF_003255815.1 Theropithecus gelada | reverse complement strand
CATCGAGGCTAGGAAGAAACTGCATCAACTAACGAGCAAAATAACCATTTAATATCATAATGGCAGGATCAAGTTCACACATAACAATCTTAACCTTAAATGTAAATGGACTAAATGCTCCAAGTAAGAGACACAGACTGGCAAACTGGATAAAGCTTCAAGACTCATCAGTCTGCTGTATTCAGGAGACCCATCTCACACGCAGAGACATACATAGGCTCAAAATAAAGGGATGGAGGAAGATTTACCAAGCAAATGGAGAAAAAAGAAAGCAGGGGTTGCAATCCTAGTCTCTGATAAAACAGACTTTAAACCATCAAAGATCAAAAGAGACTAAGAAGGCCATTACATAATGTTAAAGGGATCAATTCAACAGGAAGAGCTAACTATCCTAAATATATATGCACCCAATACAGGAGCACTCAGATTCATAGGCAAGTCCTTAGAGACTTACAAAGAGACTTAGGCTCCCATACAATAATAATGGGAGACTTAAACACCCCACTGTCAACATTAGACAGATCAATGAGACAGAAAGTTAACAAGGATATCCAGGAATTGAACTCATCTCTGCAGCGAGCAGACCTAATAGACATCTATAGAACTCTCCACCCCAAATCAACCGAGTCTACATTCTTCTCAGCACCACATCGCACTTATTCCAAAATTGACCACATAATTGGAAGTAAAGCACTCCTCAGCAAATGTACAAGAACAGAAATTAAAACAAACTGTCTCTCAGACCACAGTGCAATCAAACTAGAACTCAGGACTAAGAAACTCAATCAAAACCGCTCAACTACATGGAAACTGAACAAGCTGCTCTTGAGTGACTACTGGGTACATAATGAAATGAAGGCAGAAATACAGATGTTCTTTGAAACCAATTAGAACAAAGATACAACATGCCAGAATCTCTGGGACACATTTAAGGCAGTGTGTAGAGGGAAATTTATAGCACTAAATGCCCACAAGAGAAAGCTGGAAAGATCTAAAATTGACACTCTAACATCACAATTAAAAGAACTAGAGAAGCAAGAGCAAACACATTCGAAAGCTAGCAGAAGGCAAGAAATAACTAAGATCAGAGCAGAACTGAAGGAGATAGAGACACAAAAAACCCTCCAAAAAATCAATGAATCCAGGAGTTTGTTTTTTGAAAAAATCAACAAAATTGACAGACTACTAGCAAAACTAATAAAGAAGAAAAGAGAGAAGAATCAAATAGACGCAATAAAAAATGATAAAGGGGATATCACCACCAACCCCACAGAAACACAAACTACCATCAGAGAATACTATAAACACCTCTATGCAAATGAACTAGAAAATCTAGAAGAAATGGATAATTTCCTGGACACTTACACTCTCCCAAGACTAAACCAGGAAGAAGCTGAATCCCTGAATAGACCAGTAGCAGGCTCTGAAATTGAGGCAATAATTAGCCTACCAACCAAAAAAAGTCCAGGACCAGATGGATTCACAGCTGAATTCTACCAGAGTTACAAGGAGGAGCTGGTACCATTCCTTCTGAAACGATTCCAATCAATAGAAAAAGAGGGAATCCTCCCTAACTCATTTTATGAGGCCAACATCATCCTGATACCAAAGCCTGGCAGAGACACAACAAAAAAAGAGAATTTTAGACCAATATCCCTGATGAACATCGATGCAAAAATCCTCAATAAAATACTGGCAAACCGGATTCAGCAGCACATCAAAAAGCTTATCCACCATGATCAAGTGGGCTTCATCCCTGGGATGCAAGGCTGGTTCAACATTCGCAA
>NW_020265973.1:0-1789 GCF_003255815.1 Theropithecus gelada | reverse complement strand
ATGTTTCGATGCCCATAGAGGGCTACAGTGAAAAAGGAAATACCCTGTGATGAAATCTGGAAAGAAGCTTTCTGAGAAACTGCTTCGTGTTCTGTTAATTCAGCTCACAGAGTCACAGCTTTCCCCTGAAGAAGCCTTTCGCTAAGCCTGTTCTTGTGGAATTTGCAAAGTGATATTTGGAAGCCCATAGAGGGCTATGGTGAAAAAGAAAATATCCTCAGAGAAAACCTGGAAAGAAGTTTTCTGAGAAACTGCTTTGTGATGTGTGACTTCCACTCACAGAGTTACATCTGTATTTGGTGGATATGTTTGCTAGCCTGATTTCTGTGGAATCTGAGAACTGATACTTCGGATCCCTTTGAGGACTCTAGAGCCAAAGGAAATATCCTCCGATAACAAAGAGAAAGAAGCTTTATGAGAAACTTCTTTGTGTTCTGTGAAATCATCTCACAGAGTTACAGCTTTCTGCTCTAGAAGCCTTTCGCTAAGCCTGTTCTTGTGGAATTTGCAAAGTGATATTTCGATGCTCATAGAGGGCTACGGTGAAAAAGGAAATATCCTCCGATGAAATGTGGAAAGAAGCTTTCTGAGAAACTCTTAGTGTTCTGTGAATTCATCTCACAGAGTTACAGCTTTCCCCTGAAGAAGCCGTTCGCTAAGCCTGTTCTTGTGGAATTTGCAAAGTGATGTTTCGATGCCCATAGAGGGCTACGGTGAGAAAGGAAATATCCTCAGATGAAATCTTCAAAGAAGCTTTGTGATAAACTGCTTAGTGTTCTGTGAAATCATCTCAAAGAGTTTCAGCTTTCCCCTCAAGAAGCTTTTCGCTAAGACAGTTCTTGTGGAATTTGCAAAGTGATAATTGGAAGCCCATAGAGGGCTATGGTGAAAAACGAAATATCCTCAGATGAAATCTGGAAAGAAGCTTTCTGAGAAACTGCTTAGTGTTCTGTTAATTCATCTCACAGAGTTACAGCTTTCCCCTCAAGAAGCTGCTCGCTAAGCCTGTTCTTGTGGAATTTGCAAAGTGATATTTGGAAGCCCATAGAGGGCTATGGTGAAAAAGAAAATATCCCTAGAGAAAAACCGGAAGGAAGCTTTCTGAGAAACTGCTTTGTGATGTGATGTGTGACTTCCACTCACAGAGTTACATCTGTATTTCGTGGATCTCTTTGCTAGCCTTATTTCTGTGGAATCTGAGAACAGATATTTCGGATCTCTTTGAAGACTATAGGGCCAAAGGAAATATCCTCTTATAACAAAGAGAAAGAAGCTTTCTGAGAAACTTCTTTGTGTTCTGTGAAATCATCTCACAGAGTTACAGCTTTCCCCTCAAGAAGCCTTTTGCTAAGACAGTTCTTGTGGAATTTGCAAGGTGATGTTTGGAAGCCCATAGAGGGGTATGGTGAAAAAGGAAATATCCTCAGATGAAAACTCGAAAGAAGCTTTCTGAGAAACTGCTTAGTATTCTGTTAGTTCATCTCACAGAGTTACAGCTCTCCCCTCAAGAAGCCCCTCGCTAAGCCTCTTCTTGTGGAATTCGCAAAGTGATATTTGGAAGCCCATAGAGGACTATGGTGAAAAAGAAAATATCCTCAGAGAAAAACTGGAAAGAAGCTTTCTGAGAAACTGCTTTGTGATGTGTGACTTCCACTCACAGAGTTACATCTGTATTTCGTGGATCTCTTTGCTAGCTTTATTTCTGTGGAATCTGAGAACAGATATTTCGGATCCCTTTGAAGACTATAGGGCCAAAGGAAATATCCTCCGATAACAAAGAGAAAGAGGC
>NW_020265972.1:0-1789 GCF_003255815.1 Theropithecus gelada | reverse complement strand
AGGAGACATTTGTGTGAGCTCAGGCACAAACCTGCAGGGAGACAGGAGGAGACTGCATGCTAGATGCTGTTCAGAAGCACCAGGGGACACTCAGAACCATCAGGGGACACTCAGGTCACCAGGGGGCACTCAGAACCACCTGGAAACTCTCAAGACCCCAAGGGTTGGTCAGTACCACCGGGGGTGCTCAGGACACCAAGGGGCACTCAGAACCACCAGGGGATGCTCAGGACACCAGCAGGTGCTCAGGACACAGGGCAGGGGGCGGGGGCTAAGAACCGCTAGGAGAGATCGAGACCATCCTGGCTAACACGTTGAAACCACGTCTCTACTAAAAAAATACAAAAAAACTAGCCGGGCGAGGTGGCAGGCGCCTGTAGTCCCAGCTACTCGGGAGGCTGAGGCAGGAGAATGGCGTGAATCCGGGAGGCAGAGCTTGCAGTGAGCTGAGATCTGGCCACTGCACTCCAGCCTGGGCGACAGAGCGAGACTCCGTCTCAAAAAAAAAAAAAAAAAAAAAAAAAAAACCGCTAGGAGGGCTCAGAACCACAAGGGAGCACTCTTGACACCAGACGAATGTCAGGACACTAGGGTGCGCTCAGAAACACCTGGTGTTACTCAAGACACGAGGATGCGCTCAAAACCACCAAGGGGGGTTCAGGACACCAGGATGTGCTCAGAACCGCCAGGGGGCGGGGGCGCTCAGGAACACCAGAGGGTGCTCAGGACACAAGGGGGAACTCAGGACAGCAGGATGCATTCAGAACCACCGGGGGGGGGGGGGGAGGGCACAGGACACCAGGGGAAACTCAGGACATGAGGGAGTGCTCAGAACCACCAGCGGGCACCCAGGACATCAGGGGGCGCTCAGGGCACCAGGGGGCTCAGAACCACTAGGGTGGGCTCAGAACCACTAGGGTGTGCTCAGAACCACCAGGGGGCGCTCAGGACAGCACAGGGAGCTCAGGACACTAGGGGGCACTCAGAACCGTGAGGGGAAGCTCAGGACCACAGGGCAGTTCCTTTTGGATCTTGCCACTAACCTGTTGGGAGTTTTCCTGCTTGTTTTGTGGTTTTGAGAATCACTGGTAGATTCTTCTCAAGTATAAAACTCTGCTCTCTTGTATTATGTCATGATTTGGGTTTGGATGCTACGCTACCTGAATTACATTGTATTGTGAGAGGAGCCATTCTTGGTGTGTGCAATAGCGAATGAAAGGTGCAGTGTTAAGGGGTGGCTTTGAAAGCTACCTTAGGGGTGTATCAGGGCAGTTTACAGGAAATGGCCATTACTGTAAAAGTTTACTCATTTCTTTGTGCATTTGCATAAACAATTGTAGTTTATGCACTAAAATCTGCATGCTTTCTTGGTCCTTTCTCTTAAATGGCTCCATTCTAAGGCCAGGAATCTAATCAAGCTGTGTTTCAAAGACCACCAGTCAATTTAAGTCTGTTTAATGAACTACTTTGTTTAAAAAAGTACATCTAATTCTTTAGAGTCAGCTTTAAATTTTACATTGCTTTACAAATATTAATTTTGTAAATTTAGTCCCATAATTATCTTCAGTAATTTAAAATCTTAAAGTCATGTCATGTTAAATTAAGTAATCCTAGGTTTCTCACTGTGAAGTAGGCTTACTAAGAATTAGAATAGTAAGAGAGTATAGTAAGTTTTGGGTGACATTTATAAAGAAAGATGAGGCTATGTTTTTTGTTTTTGTTTTCCAGTTTACAGGGCCTTTGTACTGGTTTTAAGATAACAATCACTGTTTACATCTAACCCTTTTTT
>NW_020265971.1:0-1789 GCF_003255815.1 Theropithecus gelada | reverse complement strand
AAAACTGCTTATGAAGAGGTTACAACCGAATTGGAAGAATATAAGGAAGCCTTTGCAGCAGCATTGAAAGCTAACAATTCCATGTCAAAAAAAATAACAAAGTAAGTCAAAACATGCAATCGTAGGAAATGAATTAAGCTCATTAATTTGTTTTGAAAACATAATTTTTAGTGAGATGGCTTCAGGAGATTAGTACGAAGTGAATGCTAATTTGATAATGTAATTTTGGAAAATAATGTTAATAAATAATCTTACCTTTAAAATATTAGTCAAGGATAATGTCTGTCCCATTTCTATTTTTTATTTTTATTTTTTTGCTTTTGTATGACTTTTTTCCTCTGAAAACTCTCATGTAGTTAATCTGATCTGTTAGTTTTTGTCACTAAGTATTTTTGAAGCTTTATAATTCATAAAGCGATCTTGTTATAAAATTACTTGTCAGAGTTTCCCTAAATAGAAAGATTAATGAGTTTAATTTATTTTTCGGTAGATCACAACCTACACCCAAAGTGTCGAGTGGTACTGCTACTCTGGGCACAATCGTTTTTAATTGTGATTTTTAGTATTATCAATAGAGGGTGTCTCAAGAAAGACTATTTGTGTAACATTTTCAAGGTGTTACAGAAAGGCATCCTTGTGAAATAGGGAATCATTATCAAGGAATTTAAAGAAGTGTAATTCACAAAGTGGTTAAAAAGTAACACCTTGTTCAGCCTGAAGATTTGTGTGGAAGGCAGAAAGAACAAGCCCCCTACTCCAGTGCCTTGGTCACAGTGCTGGGGGCTAATTGCCTTCAGCGCTGCTTTAGTTCTTTTTATTCCAAGCCACACCATCTAGTTCTCCCCAGGAGCTGTTGCTCTGAGTTCTTCCTCAGTGCCAAATGCTTAATTGTTCCCAGATAATGGGTGAAATGTGCAAGGGTGAAACCTAAAATTTCTTTACTAAACACAACTATTCCTAGATTTTTTTTGTTGTTGTTCATTTTAGTTTTCTTAACCTACCTCAAGGAGTACAACATGATGTTTTGATATGATTATTTCCAGTGAAGTGGTTCTTATACTCCAACAAATCAACATATTCATTTTCCCGCATAGTTACCCTTTAAATACAAGTATTTCTAATGGAATCTTTACAATCTCACAAGTGGAGCCATTTTAGAAAGCAGCAAGTTTCACCTGGTGAGCCGTGCATCACTGACAGCCGTTTCTCTCCCCTGTCTACTTTGTTTGAACTGCTTGTTCAGTATAAATTACTTTAGAAACACGGGTGCTTCTTTAGAATGATTTTACAATTATAATTGCTTACAACAGGTATGCTGTCACACATCTTCGGTGTGAAAACACCGTTTAGTGGGTACTTTGGTTTACTCTCAGGGCAACGTTTTAAAAACTGCAAGTCATTAAGAATCATTTAAGGAAAAATGAAATACTAAGCATTTGTCTTTGCTATCTTTACAGATCGAATAAGAAAATAGCAATGGTCAGCACCAAGCTCCTTATGGAGAAAGAGCGGATGAAACATTTTCTCAGCGCTCTTCGTACAAGGCGAGACCCAGAGTCACCTTGTGTTGGAAATCTTACTAGTAGAGGACTCAACAGAAAATATATTCCCCAAATGCCCATCAGAATTCCTACTTCAAACCCACAGACTTCAAATAACTGCAAGAACTACTTCACTGAGGTTAGTTATATGATCGTTTCTCTTTTGGCTTTCATTTCTCTAATATAATTCCTCTTTGTAATTTGGTGAAATACTGAGTTGTTCTGTTGACTTATGCATGTTAAGTAAA
>NW_020265970.1:0-1720 GCF_003255815.1 Theropithecus gelada | reverse complement strand
TCTTTCTCTTTGTTATCGGAGGCTATTTCCTTTGGCCCTATAGTCTTCAAAGGGATCCGAAGTATCTGTTCTCAGATTCCACAGAAATAAGGCTAGCAAAGAGATCCACGAAATACAGATGTAACTCTCTGAGATGAATTAGCAGAACACTAAGCAGTTTCTCCGAAAGATTCTTTCCAGATTTCATCTGAGGATATTTCCTTTTTCACCATTGCCCTCTATGCGCTTCCAAATATCACTTTGCCAATTTCACAATAACTGTCTTAGCGAAAGGCTTCTTCAGGGGAAAGCTGTAACTCTGTCAGATGATTTCCCAGAACACAAAAAAGTTTCTAAGAAAGCCTCTTTCTCTTTGTTATCGGAGGATATTTCCTTTGGCCCTATAGTCTTCAAAGGGATCCGAAATATCTGTTCTCACATTCCCCAGAAATAAGGCTAGCAAAGACATCCACGAAATACAGATGTAACTCTGTGAGTGGAAGTCACATATCACAGAGCAGTTTCTCAGAAAGCTTCTTTCCAGATTTCATCGGAGGATATTTCCTTTTTCACCATAGCCCTCTATGGGCTTCCAAATATCACTTTGCCAATTCCACAAGAACTGTCTTAGCGAAAGGCTTCTTGACGGGAAAGCTGTAACTCTGTAAGATCGTTTCACAGAACACAAAGAAGTTTCTCAAAAAGCTTCTTTCTCTTTGTTATCGGAGGATATTTCCTTGGGCCCTATAGTCTTCAAAGGGATCCAAAATATCTGTTCTCAGATTCCAGAGAAATAAGGCTAGCAAAGAGATCCACGAAATCCACATGTAAATCTGTCAGATGAATTAACAGAACGCTAAGCAGTTTCTCAGAAAGCTTCTTTCCAGATTTCATCTGAGGATATTTCCTTTTTCACCATAGCCCTCTATGAGCTTCCAAATATCAGTTTGCCAATTCCACAAGAAATGTCTTAGCGAAAAGCATCTTGAGGGGAAAGCTAAAATTCTGTGAGACGATTTCACAGAACACAAAGAAGTTTCTCAGAAAGCTTCTTTCTCTTTGTTATCGGAGGATATTTACTATGGCCCTATAGTTGTCAAAGGGATCCGAAGTATCTGTTCTCAGATTCCACGGAAATAAGGCTAGCAAAGAGATCCACGAAATACAGATGTAACTCTGTGAGATGAATTAACAGAACACTAAGCAGTTTCTCAGAAAGCTTCTTTCCAGATTTCATGTGAGGATATTTCCTTTTTCACCAAGCCCTCTATGGGCCTCCAAATATCACTTTACCAATTCCACAAGAACTGTCTTAGCTAAAAGCTTCTTTAGGGGAAAGCTGTAACTCTGTGAGGTGATTTCACAGAACACAAAGAAGTTTCTCAGAAAGCTTCTTTCTCTTTGTTATCGGAGGATATTTCCTTTGGCCCTATAGACTTCATAGGGATCCGAAATATCTCTTCTGAGATTCCACAGAAATAAGGCCAGCAAAGAGATACACGAAATACAGATGTAACTCTGTGAGTGGAAGTCACACATCACAGAGCAGTTCCTCAGAAAGCTTCTTTCCAGATTTCATCTGAGGATATTTCCTTCTTCACCATAGCCCTCTATGGGCTTCCAAATATCACTTTGCCAATTCCAATAGAACTGTCTTAGCGAAAGGCTTCTTGACGGGAAAGCTGTAACTCTGTGACATGGTTTCACCGAACACAAGGAAGTTTCTCAGAAAGCTTCTTTC
>NW_020265969.1:0-1790 GCF_003255815.1 Theropithecus gelada | reverse complement strand
TAAGTCACCCAGGCTGGTCTTGAACTCCTGGGCTTAAGCAATCCTCCAACTTGTCCAACCAAAGTGCCACAACGCCCAGGTAATTTTTGTATTTTTTGTAGAGATGGCGTTTCACCATGCTGCCTAGGCTAGTCTCGAACTCCTGAGCTCAAGATCCACCTGCCTTGGCCTCCCAAGGTGCTGAGATTATAGGCATGAGCCAACGCACCTGGCCTTTTAAAAATTATAATACTTTAAAGTGCCATAAAATAGTTTCCAAATATATTAGTGTATTTAGATGTTTCTAAACTTAGTTCTTCCAAGCTGCTTATTCATGCATCATAAATTCCTGAAGCCATAATTTAAAAGAATGTCAAACTGGCAATGTTCCACACTCATTACTGTTTTTAACAATTTTTCTGCCTTGCCTTTTTCATATGAACTCTAAAATAATCTCATCTAATTACAAAAACTTGTTGCTCATCTTTTTTTGGGGGATGGTGTTTTATTTTGAATGTAGACACTACAAGCTGGTAATATTCAAGGTAGTAATCTGGCCACTTTGGCCTGTTTATTCACTCTTCATAAGCTTCCAAATTTCTTGAACAACTGTTTTAAAGAAACAAAGCCACTGAACTTGGCCTTGAGGAAAACAGAATCCCAAGCTTTGTAGAAACCTAGAAGAGAGGAAGGAGGTGGCTCTCATTCTACGTCTGCCATAGCCATACAAAAATCTACCAAAATAATGACCTTCATACTATAAATGTAATTCTCACTGCAGACAATATACATCGAATACTATGCTCCTTTGATTTTTAGTCAGCTCTCAGACTTTAATGTTGAGTGCTACAGGGTTAGTCCCTACCATCTTTAATTGTTCCAGTCCTCGGATGATGTTCTTGTTCAATGATTTGAAACAGTATTTATACACCAACTTCCAGCTTTCCATCTTTAGTCAGGTTATCTCCCTGAACTCCAACTGCCTACTCTACTTCTCGTGGGTGTCTCAAACCAAATGCCAGATCTTCCTTACTTTGGTTAAGGTAAATTCCACCCTTCCAGCTGCTCAAGTCAGGCCAAAAGTCTTAAGAGCCATTTGTGATTCTTCTCTCCACAACCCAAATCCAGTATGTTGGCGAATGTTGATTCCTCCTCAAAACATATCCAGCCACTTTTCACCTTCCCCACTACCACTCTGATTCAAGCCACTGATAACTCTTCCCTGTTCATAATAGCATTCCCCAAAGCATCTATTTGCTTTGACCTTTGTGCTATATTTTCAATTACATCACTTTTCTAACCCAAAACCCTACAATGGCCCTTTACTTCATTCACATGTAACACCTATACCATGTGGCCTTCCAGTTACCTCTTACATCTAATCTACTCTTCTCCCTTACTTTGGGTGCTCAAATTAGAACCCTCTCATTTATTTTACACAAACGCATTACGGTTTTTGGGACATCTGTCTTTATTGTTCCCTTTACCTGAAATAATCTTCCTCAGACATCCATCATTTCTTCAGCGTTTTGCTCATATGGCACCCTCTCAGACCTACTTCCTTACTCCATTCGAAAAAGCAACCTCCCCCACTATCATCACCTTCTGTCCATTCTGGAGTGCAGTGGCATGATCACAGCTCAATGCAATCTTCAACTCCTAGGCTCAAGCGATCCTCCCCAATCAGCCTCCCAAAAGTAGCTAGGACCACAGGTGTGCGATACTATGCTCGGCTTTTACTTTTTGTAAAGATGGGCATCTCCCTAAGTCACCCAGGCTGGTCTTGAACTCCTGGGCTTAAGCAATCCTCC
>NW_020265968.1:0-8097 GCF_003255815.1 Theropithecus gelada | reverse complement strand
TGAAACTAGGCCTCACAAAACCTAAAAAGTTAGCACCAGGTGGCCCTAGATAGGGTCCCACCCTGCCTAGAGAGGGTCCCACCCTGCCTCGATAGTGTCCCACCCTGATAGGGTCCCACCCTGCCAATTCCGGGAAACAACCTCATGAGGTCCCACCCTGCCAATTCCAGGGGTCTCACCCTGCCTCGAAGTTCCCGGAATCAACAACTCCAGGAAAGAACCTCATAAGGTCCTGCTCTAACCAATTAAACCAAGACCCCTTGCTCAGGCTATAGCTAGACCCAATCATTTTACGCCTTAAGCTTTGTTTGAATTTCGCGCCATAAGCTGTGTTTGAACTTGTGTTTGCCTATATAAACAGCCTGTAACAAGCAGTCGGGGTCCCAGGGCCAACTTAGAGCTTGGGACCCTAGCGCGCTAGCAATAAATAACTCTCTGCTGTGAACCTCGTGTCGGTGATCCTTCGCGGCGACCCCTGCCCAGGAGGGAATCGAGAGTTCGGTTCCAACATTTGGTGCGTTGGCCGGGAAGTGGGGTCGTCCGAGGACCCCCGACCCATCCGGCGGAGACCCATCTGGCCCGGGCCACCGACCGCCGACTGGACGAACGAACTCTGTCAGGTACTCTCGTTTCGTTCTGTTTGTTTCATTTCGTTCTGTTTGTTTTGCCGGCTAATTCTGAGGAGTGTCCGGCACCTTCTCACTTATGCCCCGGGGACGCCCTGGCGGTAGACTGGAAGAAGGCTGACGACTCCTTCAGCCTCCTCGAATCTGTAGGCAGGGTGCCGTTGCCCCTGCCATCCAAATATTTTGTGAAACTGTGGCGCCACTCTCTGGCCGCGCGGCTTCTTCTCATTTGTTTGGTCCTTTTGTATGTTGCTTTCATTTTGTCCTTGTGTGTGAAAGAATCTCTAGACAGAACTATGGGACAGACGTTGACGACCCCTTTAACTCTGACTCTGACTCACTTCCCTGACGTTCGGGCTCGAGCCCACCCCCTCTCTGTAGAAGTCCGTAAGGGATGATGGAAAACATTCTGCTCGTCCAAATGGCCAACCCTCCAGGTAGAGTGGCCACGGGACGGAACATTTAACCTCTCAATTATCCTACAGGTCAAAGCAAAAGTGATGGATCCTGGGCCACTCGGACACCCAGACCAGGTGGCCTACATAATTACTTGGGAAGATCTGGTCCGAAACCCTCCTTTTTGGGTGAAACCCTTCCTCCATTCCCCTTCCCCATCCCAATCTACCCTCCTTGCCTTAGAGGCCCCAAAGAACCGGAATTCAGATCCGCAAAAGCCGGTTCTCCCAGATGAGCCCCAGAGGGACCTCCTCCTTCTTGACCCCCTGCCTCCTGCACCTGAAAACCCCCTCCTGAGACCTCCGCCTTACACTTCCCCCTCGGCCCCTACCCTTTCCCCAACTTCCCCCTCGGCCCCTACCCTTTCCCCAGCTTCCCCCACGGTCCCTACCCTGTCCCCAACTTCCCCCTCGGCTCCCTCCATGTCTCCCTCTCCGGTCCCACCCGAACTCACCCCTCAAGCTCCGCCAGCAACACCTCGCCTCCGCCTGCGGCGGACTGAGGACCCAGATGGCTCTCCCACTTGGCGATCCTCCCTTTTTCCCCTCCGCACCGTCAATCGTACAGTCCAATACTGGCCTTTCTCTGCCTCTGACCTCTACAACTGGAAGACCCATAACCCCTCCTTTTCCCAAGACCCTCAGGCCCTAACCTCGTTGATAGAATCCATTCTCCTCACCCACCAGCCCACCTGGGATGATTGCCAGCAGCTCTTGCAGGTCCTCCTAACCACTGAAGAAAGGCAGCGAGTCCTCCTGGAGGCCCGGAAAAATGTGCCAGGACCAGGGGGCCTCCCAACCCAACTCCCCAATGAAATAGACGAGGGATTTCCCCTCACCCGCCCGGACTGGGACTATGAAACGGCACCAGGTAGGGAGAGTCTCCGAATCTATCGCCAGGCTCTGTTGGCGGGTCTCAAAGGGGCAGGAAAACGCCCCACAAATTTGGCCAAGGTAAGAACTATAATTCAGGAAAGGGACGAAAGCCCGGCAGCCTTCATGGAAAGGCTACTGGAAGGGTTCCGAATGTATACCCCATTCGACCCAGAGGCCCTAGAACATAAGGCCACCATAGCTATGGCGTTCATAGACCAAGCTGCATTAGATATCAGAAGGAAACTCCAGAGGCTGGATGGGATCCAGACCTATGGATTACAGGAATTGGTTAGGGAGGCAGAAAAAGTATATAATAAGAGAGAAACCCCTGAGGAAAGGGAAGCCAGGTTAGCAAAGGAACAGGAGGAGCGAGAGGATCGTAGAGATCGAAAGAGGGATAAGCATTTAACAAAAATCCTGGCGGCAATAGTAAAAGAGAAAGGACCAGGGAGAGACGGAGAAAAGCGAAGGCGGCCAAAAGTAGAAAAAGACCAGTGTGCCTACTGCAAAGAACGAGGACATTGGATCAAAGATTGCCCCAAGCGTCCCAAAGATCAAAAGAAACCTGCCGCTGTCCTCACCCTAGGTGAAGATAGCGAATAGGGGAGTCAAGGCTCTGGAGCCCCCCCCCGAGCCCCGGCTAACTCTCTCTGTAGGGGGGCAACCCACCACCTTCTTGATGGACACTGGCGCCCAACATTCAGTTTTGACAATGGCAGACGGGCCCCTGTCTTCCCGCACATCCTGGGTCCAGGGGGCAACAGGGGGAAAATTGCACAAGTGGACTAACCACCGGACAGTTAATCTTGGACAAGGAATGGTGACACATTCCTTCTTGGTGGTACCTGAATGCCCCTACCCCCTCCTAGGGCGAGATCTTCTGACCAAGCTCGGAGCCCAAATCCACTTCTCCGAGACTGGGGCCCAGGTATTAAATCGGGACGGTCAGCCCATCCAAATTTTAACTGTGTCTCTGCAAGATGAGCATCGGCTTTTCAACGCTCCGGTCATCACTAGCCTCCCCGATGTTTGGTTGCAAGACTTTCCCCAAGCTTGGGCGGAAACGGGAGGACTCGGGCTAGCTAAGTATCAAGCCCCAATCATAATTGATCTAAAGCCCACAGCGGTGCCCGTGTCTATCAAGCAATATCCCATGAGCCGAGAGGCTCATATAGGAATTCGGCAGCACATTAACAAATTTCTAGAACTTGGAGTGTTGCGACCTTGTCGCTCGCCCTGGAACACTCCTCTTCTGCCAGTAAAAAAGCCCGGTACTCAGGATTACAGGCCTGTCCAAGACCTGAGAGAAATTAACAAAAGAACCATGGACATCCATCCCATGGTCCCCAATCCTTACAACTTACTCAGCACCTTAAAACCAGGCTATAACTGGTATACAGTATTAGATTTAAAAGATGCTTTCTTCTGTCTGCCTCTGGCCCCCCAAAGCCAAGAACTCTTTGCCTTTGAATGGAAAGATGCTGAGAAAGGAATTTCGGGCCAATTGACCTGGACCCGGCTTCCCCAAGGATTCAAGAACTCTCCCACTCTCTTCGATGAGGCTCTTCATCGAGACCTGACCGACTTCCGGACCCAAAATCCAGAAGTGACCTTACTCCAATATGTAGATGACCTCCTCCTGGCTGCCCCTACAAAGGAAACCTGCATACAGGGTACCAGGCATCTACTCCAAGAACTGGGTGAAAAAGGATACCGGGCATCTGCCAAGAAGGCACAGCTCTGCCAGACCAAGGTAACATATCTGGGGTATATCCTGAGTGAAGGGAAAAGGTGGCTCACCCCTGGGCGCATAGAGACAGTGGCTCGCCTTCCACCACCACGAAGTCCCAGGGAGGTACGTGAATTCTTGGGAACTGCTGGGTTCTGTCGCTTGTGGATACCCGGTTTTGCTGAATTGGCCGCCCCCCTTTACGCACTCACCAAGGAAAGCACCCCTTTCACCTGGCAGACAGAGCATCAATTGGCTTTTGAGGCACTAAAAAAGGCACTCTTGTCTGCCCCAGCCCTTGGGTTACCGGACACCTCAAAGCCCTTTACCCTCTTCCTGGATGAAAGGCAAGGGATTGCCAAAGGAGTCCTGACCCAAAAATTGGGGCCTTGGAAAAGACCAGTAGCATACCTGTCCAAGAAGCTGGACCCTGTGGCGGCCGGCTGGCCCCCATGTCTTCGTATCATGGCAGCCACCGCTATGCTGGTCAAAGACTCTGCTAAGTTAACCCTTGGGCAGCCACTGACTGTTATTACCCCACATACTCTAGAGGCCATAGTGCGGCAGCCCCCGGACCGGTGGATAACCAACGCACGCCTAACCCACTACCAGGCCCTCTTACTGGACACGGACCGCGTCCAGTTTGGCCCTCCGGTCACCCTAAACCCTGCTACGCTGCTGCCGGTACCAGAAGACCAACCAAGCCCACACGATTGTCGGCAAGTACTGGCTGAGACCCATGGAACATGAGAAGACCTTAAAGACCAAGAGCTCCCAGACGCGGATCACACCTGGTACACAGACGGCAGCAGTTACCTTGACTCAGGTACTCGGAGGGCGGGAGCAGCGGTAGTAGACGGACACAACACCATTTGGGCACAATCACTACCTCCTGGCACGTCTGCACAGAAGGCTGAGTTAATAGCACTAACCAAGGCCCTAGAGCTGTCCAAGGGAAAGAAAGCTAACATTTATACTGATAGCCGATATGCCTTTGCAACGGCTCATACTCATGGAAGTATCTATGAAAGAAGAGGTCTCCTAACCTCAGAAGGAAAGGAAATCAAGAACAAAGCTGAAATAATTGCCTTATTAAAGGCCCTTTTTCTTCCTCAAGAAGTGGCTATAATTCACTGCCCCGGGCATCAGAAAGGACAGGATCCAGTCGCAGTAGGAAACAGACAGGCTGACCAAGTGGCCAGGCAAGCCGCCATGGTGGAAGTACTGACCCTAGCCACAGAACCTGACAACACCAGCCACATAACTATTGAACATACTTATACCTCCGAAGACCAGGAAGAAGCAAGAGCCATAGGGGCTACAGAAAACAAAGACACTAGAAACTGGGAAAAAGAAGGAAAAATAGTCCTTCCCCAAAAGGAAGCCCTGGCAATGATCCAGCAGATGCATGCCTGGACACACTTGGGTAATCGAAAGCTAAAATTGTTAATTGAAAAAACTGACTTTCTAATCCCAAGGGCAAGTACACTCATAGAGCAAGTGACATCTGCCTGTAAGGTCTGTCAGCAGGTAAACGCTGGGGCTACCCGAGTGCCAGCAGGGAAACGGACTCGTGGTAACCGCCCGGGAGTCTATTGGGAAATAGACTTCACTGAAGTAAAACCTCACTATGCTGGATATAAGTACTTACTGGTGTTTGTAGATACCTTTTCAGGATGGGTAGAAGCCTACCCCACCCGGCAAGAAACGGCACACATAGTAGCCAAGAAAATTTTGGAAGAAATCTTTCCTAGATTTGGACTTCCCAAGGTAATTGGGTCAGACAACGGGCCGGCCTTCATTTCTCAGGTAAGTCAGGGGCTCGCCAGGATATTGGGGATTAATTGGAAATTACATTGTGCCTATAGACCCCAGAGATCAGGACAGGTAGAAAGAATGAATAGAACAATAAAAGAGACCCTTACTAAATTGACCTCAGAGACTGGTTTAAAAGATTGGAGACGCCTCCTATCCTTAGCTCTGTTAAGGGCCCGAAATACGCCTAACGGTTTTGGGCTCACTCCATATGAAATCCTCTACGGAGGACCTCCCCCTTTGTCAACCTTGCTTAACTCCTTCTCCCCCTCCGATCCTAAGACTGACCTACAGGCCCGGCTAAAAGGACTCCAAGCAGTACAGGCCCAAATCTGGGCCCCCTTAGCAGAACTGTACCAACCAGGACATCCACAGACCAGTCACCCCTTCCAGGTGGGAGACTCTGTCTACGTTAGACGGCACCGCGCTCAAGGACTAGAGCCTCGGTGGAAAGGACCCTACATCGTTCTCCTGACCACGCCCACAGCCATAAAGGTTGACGGAATCTCCACTTGGATCCACACATCCCACGTCAAGGCTTCTCCAGAGACGCCCGGACCAACACCACCTGAGATATGGAGACTCCGACGCTCCGAAAACCCGCTCAAGATAAGACTCTCTCGTATCTAACTCTCTGCTTATTGTTTGCCCTTCTTCCCTGCGCCGTCTCTAGTATAGCTTTTGACGCTAACCCCCACCGGCCATTTAGCCTGACCTGGCAGATAATTAATTTTAATAATCAAGAGGTCTTAAATGAGACCTCCGAGAATGCTCCTATAGGGACTTGGTTTCCAGACCTCTATTTCAACCTAGAAAAAATAGCAGGAAAGATGAAAGACACAGGCCCCTGGTTTACTGGTCCCACAGGAGTCCTATTAGGGACTCCTCAGGATGGACAAGAATGGAAAAGACAGGCTAGAAGGGTATCCATCAGCTGGAACGGGTTTTATGCCTGTCCCGGATTCAGGACAGGACAAATGAAAAAAACTTGTGGAGATCTGACTCACTTATATTGCAAAAGCTGGTCCTGTGTGACTACTAATGATGGAGAGTGGAAATGGGCCACAAAACCTTGGTACATAACCATGTCCTTTGTCCAGCCCTGTACCACAACCCGATATTCGGAAAATTGCAACCTGGTCCGCATCAAGTTTGAAGATGCAGCAAAATCTGATAACAGATGGATAACAACAGGGTTAATATGGGGCCTCTATTTATACCAGCACAACCCGCCTAAAATTCCCCTCCAAATCAGACTATTGGTCAATCTGGACACTGCCCCTGTTATAGTAGGGCCAAACCAGGTCTTACTAGAAGCTAGAAAGCCCCCGGTTCCCATATCTGAGAAGCCCCAATTAAAGGCTCCCCAAAGTACTTCCCCACCCTTGATCTCCGCCTCCTCTGAATATGCATCCTCAACTCAAGACATCACCCGATGGGCCCCTAACCCGGAAATAGAAAACAGGCTCCTGAATCTCATAAAAGGTTCCTATCTTGCCTTAAATCAGACAAGGCCAGAATTCACCTCCTCTTGCTGGTTATGCCTAGCAACAAGTCCTCCTTATTACGAAGGCATCGCCTCCACTGCTAAGTTCATCAATTCCACTAATCCTACTGGATGCGCGTGGGAACAACGTAATAAACTGACCCTGGCTGAAGTTTCTGGGTCAGGAACTTGCATAGGCCAAGTACCCCCTAGTCATCAGCATCTCTGTAATGTAACCCTGGCAGTACCCAGTTCCAATCACTACTTGGTCCCCTCTGAGGTGGACTGGTGGGCGTGCGACACTGGGCTCACCCCCTGTATATCCACAGCTGTTTTTAACAGCGGCACCCACTACTGCATGTTGGTACAAGTTGTTCCCCGAGTCTACTATCATTCTGGAGACTCTTTTGATCTTCGGTATGAACAAAAAAACTCATATAAGACCTAAAAGAGAACCTATCTCCCTCACCCTCGCTGTCATGTTAGGAATTGGGGTAGCGGCTGGAGTTGGGACCGGGACGGCGGCCCTGGTACATGGTAAATACCATCTGCACCAACTTAGAGAAGCCATAGATGAGGACCTTAGAGCCATAGAACACTCCATCACAAAACTTGAAGAGTCTTTAACTTCCCTGTCGGAAGTTGTGTTACAAAACCGACGAGGACTAGAAATTGTCTTTCTGAAAGAGGGCGGGCTCTGTGCAGCCCTGAAAGAGCAATGTTGTTTTTATGCAGATCATTCAGGAGTAGTTAAAGATTCTATGGCAAAACTAAGAGAAAGATTAGACAAGAGAAAAAAAGAGAGAGAATCTCAGCAAAATTGGTTTGAAAATTGGTACAATCGATCCCCTTGGTTTAGCACCCTAATCTCCACCATCTTAGGACCCCTCATCCTACTCACGCTCATCCTGACTTTCGGGCCGCGCATACTCAACCGCTTACTCACCCTTATTAAAAATAGATTAAACATAGTACATGCTATGGTTCTGACCCAACAATACCAGACCCTTAGGACTGAAGAAGAGGCTCAAGATTGAGCCTCTGACACAAAAAGAGGAGGGAATGAAACTAGGCCTCACAAAACCTAAAAAGTTAGCACCAGGTGGCCCT
>NW_020265967.1:0-1790 GCF_003255815.1 Theropithecus gelada | reverse complement strand
ATTGCCCTAGCCAGAACTTCCAACACTATGTTGAATAGGAGTGGTGAGAGAGGGCATCCCTGTCTTGTGCCAGTTTTCAAAGGGAATTTTTCCAGTTTTTGCCCATTCAGTATGATATTGGCTGTGGGTTTGTCATAAATAGCTCTTATTATTTTGAGGTACGTTCCATCAATACCGAATTTATTGAGCGTTTTTAGCATGAAGGGCTGTTGAATTTTGTCAAAAGCCTTTTCTGCATCTATTGAGATAATCATGTGGTTCTTGTCTTTGGTTCTGTTTCTATGCTGGATTATGTTTATTGATTTGCGAATGTTGAACCAGCCTTGCATCCCAGGGATGAAGCCCACTTGATCATGGTGGATAAGCTTTTTGATGTGTTGCTGAATCCGGTTTGCCAGTATTTTATTGAGGATTTTTGCATCGATGTTCATCAGGGATATTGGTCTAAAATTCTCTTTTTTTGTTGTGTCTCTGCCAGGCTTTGGTATCAGGATGATGTTGGCCTCATAAAATGAGTTAGGGAGGATTCCCTCTTTTTCTATTGATTGGAATAGTTTCAGAAGGAATGGTACCAACTCCTCCTTGTACCTCTGGTAGAATTCAGCTGTGAATCCATCTGGTCCTGGACTTTTTTTGGTTGGTAGGCTATTAATTGTTGCCTCAATTTCAGAGCCTGCTATTGGTCTATTCAGGGATTCAACTTCTTCCTGGTTTAGTCTTGGAAGAGTGTAAGTGTCCAGGAAATTATCCATTTCTTCTAGATTTTCCAGTTTATTTGCGTAGAGGTGTTTATAGTATTCTCTGATGGTAGTTTGTATTTCTGTGGGGTCGGTGGTGATATCCCCTTTTTCATTTTTAATTGCGTCGATTTGATTCTTCTCTCTTTTCTTCTTTATTAGTCTTGCTAGTGGTCTGTCAATTTTGTTGATCTTTTCAAAAAACCAACTCCTGGATTCATTGATTTTTTGGAGGGTTTTTTGTGTCTCTATCTCCTTCAGTTCTGCTCTGATCTTAGTTATTTCTTGCCTTCTGCTAGCTTTCGAATGTGTTTGCTCTTGCTTCTCTAGTTCTTTTAATTGCGATGTTAGAGTGTCAATTTTAGATCTTTCCTGCTTTCTCTTGTGGGCATTTAGTGCTATAAATTTCCCTCTACACACTGCTTTAAATGTGTCCCAGAGATTCTGGTATGTTGTATCTTTGTTCTCATTGGTTTCAAAGAACATCTTTATTTCTGCCTTCATTTCGTTATGTACCCAGTAGTCATTCAGGAGCAGGTTGTTCAGTTTCCACGTAGTTGAGCGGTTTTGATTGAGTTTCTTAGTCCTGAGTTCTAGTTTGATTGCACTGTGGTCTGAGAGACAGTTTGTTATAATTTCTGTTCTTGTACATTTGCTGAGGAGTGCTTTACTTCCAATTACGTGGTCAATTTTGGAGTAAGTACGATGTGGTGCTGAGAAGAATGTATATTCTGTTGATTTGGGGTGGAGAGTTCTATAGATGTCTATTAGGTCTGCTTGCTGCAGAGATGAGTTCAATTCCTGGATATCCTTGTTAACTTTCTGTCTCGTTGATCTGTGTAATGTTGACAGTGGAGTGTTGAAGTCTCCCATTATTATTGTATGGGAGTCTAAGTCTCTTTGTAAGTCTCTAAGGACTTGCTTTATGAATCTGGGTGCTCCTGTATTGGGTGCATATATATTTAGGATAGTTAGCTCTTCCTGTTGAATTGATCCCTTTACCATTATGTAATGGCCTTCTTTGTCTCTTTTGATCTTTGATGGTTTAAAGTC
>NW_020265966.1:0-1790 GCF_003255815.1 Theropithecus gelada | reverse complement strand
TGTTGTTTCCTGACTTTTGAATGATCGCCATTCTAACTGGTGTGAGATGGTATCTCATTGTGGTTTTGATTTGCATTTCTCTGATGGCCAGTGATGATGAGCATTTTTTCATGTGTCTGTTGGCTGTATGAATGTCTTCTTTTGAGAAATGTCTGTTCATATCCTTTGCCCACTTTTGGATGGGGTTGTTTGTTTTTTTCTTGTAAATTTGTTTGAGTTCTTTGTAGGTTCTGGATATTAGCCCTTTGTCAGATGAGTAGATTGCAAAAATTTTCTCCCATTCTGTAGGTTGCCTGTTCACTCTGATGGTAGTTTCTTTTGCTGTGCAGAAGCTCTTTAGTTTAATTAGATCCCATTTGTCAATTTTAGCTTTTGCTGCCGTTGCTTTTGGTGTTTTAGACATGAAGTCTTTGCCCATGCCTATGTCCTCAATGGTACTACCTAGGTTTTCCTCTAGGATTTTTATGGTATTAGGTCTAACATTTAAGTCTCTAATCCATCTTGAATTAATTTTCGTATAAGGAGTAAGGAAAGGATCCAGTTTCAGCTTTCTACTTATGGCTAGCCAATTTTCCCAGCACCATTTATTAAATAGGGAATCCTTTCCCCATTTCTTGTTTTTCTCAGGTTTGTCAAAGATCAGATGGCTGTAGATGTGTGGTATTATTTCTGAGGACTCTGTTCTGTTCCATTGGTCTGTATCTCTGTTTTGGTACCAGTACCATGCTGTTTTGGTTACTGTAGCCTTGTAGTATAGTTTGAAGTCAGGTAGCGTGATGCCTCCAGCTTTGTTCTTTTGACTTAGGATTGTCTTGGAGATGCGGGCTCTTTTTTGGTTCCATATGAACTTTAAAGCAGTTTTTTCCAATTCTGTGAAGAAACTCATTGGTAGCTTGATGGGGATGGCATTGAATCTATAAATTACCTTGGGCAGTATGGCCATTTTCATGATATTGATTCTTCCTATCCATGAGCATGGTATGTTCTTCCATTTGTTTGTGTCCTCTTTTATTTCACTGAGCAGTGGTTTGTAGTTCTCCTTGAAGAGGTCCTTTACATCCCTTGTAAGTTGGATTCCTAGGTATTTTATTCTCTTTGAAGCAATTGTGAATGGAAGTTCATTCATGATTTGGCTCTGTGTTTGTCTGTTATTGGTGTATAAGAATGCTTGTGATTTTTGCACATTGATTTTGTATCCTGAGACTTTGCTGAAGTTGCTTATCAGCTTAAGGAGATTTTGGGCTGAGACAATGGGGTTTTCTAAATATACAATCATGTCATCTGCAAACAGGGACAATTTGACTTCTTCTTTTCCTAACTGAATACCCCTGATTTCTTTCTCTTGCCTAATTGCCCTAGCCAGAACTTCCAACACTATGTTGAATAGGAGTGGTGAGAGAGGGCATCCCTGTCTTGTGCCAGTTTTCAAAGGGAATTTTTCCAGTTTTTGCCCATTCAGTATGATATTGGCTGTGGGTTTGTCATAAATAGCTCTTATTATTTTGAGGTACGTTCCATCAATACCAAATTTATTGAGCGTTTTTAGCATGAAGGGCTGTTGAATTTTGTCAAAAGCCTTTTCTGCATCTATTGAGATAATCATGTGGTTCTTGTCTTTGGTTCTGTTTATATGCTGGATTATGTTTATTGATTTGCATATGTTGAACCAGCCTTGCATCCCAGGGATGAAGCCCACTTGATCATGGTGGATAAGCTTTTTGATGTGTTGTTGAATCCGGTTTGCCAGTATTTTATTGAGGATTTTTGCATCGATGTTCATCAGGGATATT
>NW_020265965.1:0-1790 GCF_003255815.1 Theropithecus gelada | reverse complement strand
CCCAAATCAACAGAATATACATTCTTCTCAGCACCACATCGTACTTACTCCAAAATTGACCATATAATTGGAAGTAAAGCACTCCTCAGCAAATGTACAAGAACAGAAATTATAACAAACTGTCTCTCAGACCACAGTGCAATCAAACTAGAACTCAGGACTAAGAAACTCAATCAAAACCGCTCAACTACATGGAAACTGAACAACCTGCTCCTGAATGACTACTGGGTACATAACGAAATGAAGGCAGAAATAAAGATGTTCTTTGAAACCAATGAGAACAAAGATACAACATACCAGAATCTCTGGGACACATTTAAAGCAGTGTGTAGAGGGAAATTTATAGCACTAAATGCCCACAAGAGAAAGCAGGAAAGATCAAAAATTGACACTCTAACATCGCAATTAAAAGAACTAGAGAAGCAAGAGCAAACACATTCCAAAGCTAGCAGAAGGCAAGAAATAACTAAGATCAGAGCAGAACTGAAGGAGATAGAGACACAAAAAACCCTCCAAAAAATCAATGAATCCAGGAGTTGGTTTTTTGAAAAGATCAACAAAATTGACAGACCACTAGCAAGACTAATAAAGAAGAAAAGAGAGAAGAATCAAATCGACGCAATTAAAAATGAAAAAGGGGATATCACCACCGACCCCACAGAAATACAAACTACCATCAGAGAATACTATAAACACCTCTACGCAAATAAACTGGAAAATCTAGAAGAAATGGATAATTTCCTGGACACTTACACTCTTCCAAGACTAAACCAGGAAGAAGTTGAATCCCTGAATAGACCAATAGCAGGCTCTGAAATTGAGGCAACAATTAATAGCCTACCAACCAAAAAAAGTCCAGGACCAGATGGATTCACAACTGAATTCTACCAGAGGTACAAGGAGGAGTTGGTACCATTCCTTCTGAAACTATTCCAATCAATAGAAAAAGAGGGAATCCTCCCTAACTCATTTTATGAGGCCAACATCATCCTGATACCAAAGCCTGGCAGAGATACAACAAAAAAAGAGAATTTTAGACCAATATCCCTGATGAACATCGATGCAAAAATCCTCAATAAAATACTGGCAAACCGGATTCAGCAACACATCAAAAAGCTTATCCACCATGATCAAGTGGGCTTCATCCCTGGGATGCAAGGCTGGTTCAACATTCGCAAATCAATAAACATAATCCAGCATATAAACAGAACCAAAGACAAGAACCACATGATTATTTCAATAGATGCAGAAAAGGCTTTTGACAAAATTCAACAGCCCTTCATGCTAAAAACGCTCAATAAATTCGGTATTGATGGAACGTACCTCAAAATAATAAGAGCTATTTATGACAAACCCACAGCCAATATCATACTGAATGGGCAAAAACTGGAAAAATTCCCTTTGAAAACTGGCACAAGACAGGGATGCCCTCTCTCACCACTCCTATTCAACATAGTGTTGGAAGTTCTGGCTAGGGCAATCAGGCAAGAGAAAGAAATCAAGGGTATTCAGTTAGGAAAAGAAGAAGTCAAATTGTCCCTCTTTGCAGATGACATGATTGTATATTTAGAAAACCCCATTGTCTCAGCCCAAAATCTCCTTAAGCTGATAAGCAACTTCAGCAAAGTCTCAGGATACAAAATTAATGTGCAAAAATCACAAGCATTCTTATACACTAGTAACAGACAAACAGAGAGCCAAATCATGAATGAACTTCCATTCACAATTGCTTCAAAGAGAATCAAATACCTAGGAATCCAACTTACAAGGGATGTAAAGGACCTCTTCAA
>NW_020265964.1:0-1790 GCF_003255815.1 Theropithecus gelada | reverse complement strand
GACTTCTTCTTTTCCTAACTGAATACCCTTGATTTCTTTCTCTTGCCTGATTGCCCTAGCCAGAACTTCCAACACTATGTTGAATAGGAGTGGTGAGAGAGGGCATCCCTGTCTTGTGCCAGTTTTCAAAGGGAATTTTTCCAGTTTTTGCCCATTCAGTATGATATTGGCTGTGGGTTTGTCATAAATAGCTCTTATTATTTTGAGGTACGTTCCATCAATACCGAATTTATTGAGCGTTTTTAGCATGAAGGGCTGTTGAATTTTGTCAAAAGCCTTTTCTGCATCTATTGAAATAATCATGTGGTTCTTGTCTTTGGTTCTGTTTATATGCTGGATTATGTTTATTGATTTGCGAATGTTGAACCAGCCTTGCATCCCAGGGATGAAGCCCACTTGATCATGGTGGATAAGCTTTTTGATGTGTTGCTGAATCCGGTTTGCCAGTATTTTATTGAGGATTTTTGCATCGATGTTCATCAGGGATATTGGTCTAAAATTCTCTTTTTTTGTTGTATCTCTGCCAGGCTTTGGTATCAGGATGATGTTGGCCTCATAAAATGAGTTAGGGAGGATTCCCTCTTTTTCTATTGATTGGAATAGTTTCAGAAGGAATGGTACCAACTCCTCCTTGTACCTCTGGTAGAATTCAGCTGTGAATCCATCTGGTCCTGGACTTTTTTTGGTTGGTAGGCTATTAATTGTTGCCTCAATTTCAGAGCCTGCTATTGGTCTATTCAGGGATTCAACTTCTTCCTGGTTTAGTCTTGGAAGAGTGTAAGTGTCCAGGAAATTATCCATTTCTTCTAGATTTTCCAGTTTATTTGCGTAGAGGTGTTTATAGTATTCTCTGATGGTAGTTTGTATTTCTGTGGGGTCGGTGGTGATATCCCCTTTATCATTTTTAATTGCGTCGATTTGATTCTTCTCTCTTTTCTTCTTTATTAGTCTTGCTAGTGGTCTGTCAATTTTGTTGATCTTTTCAAAAAACCAACTCCTGGATTCATTGATTTTTTGGAGGGTTTTTTGTGTCTCTATCTCCTTCAGTTCTGCTCTGATCTTAGTTATTTCTTGCCTTCTGCTAGCTTTGGAATGTGTTTGCTCTTGCTTCTCTAGTTCTTTTAATTGCGATGTTAGAGTGTCAATTTTAGATCTTTCCTGCTTTCTCTTGTGGGCATTTAGTGCTATAAATTTCCCTCTACACACTGCTTTAAATGTGTCCCAGAGATTCTGGTATGTTGTATCTTTGTTCTCATTGGTTTCAAAGAACATCTTTATTTCTGCCTTCATTTCGTTATGTACCCAGTAGTCATTCAGGAGCAGGTTGTTCAGTTTCCATGTAGTTGAGCGGTTTTGATTGAGTTTCTTAGTCCTGAGTTCTAGTTTGATTGCACTGTGGTCTGAGAGACAGTTTGTTATAATTTCTGTTCTTGTACATTTGCTGAGGAGTGCTTTACTTCCAATTACGTGGTCAATTTTGGAATAAGTACGATGTGGTGCTGAGAAGAATGTATATTCTGTTGATTTGGGGTGGAGAGTTCTATAGATGTCTATTAGGTCTGCTTGCTGCAGAGATGAGTTCAATTCCTGGATATCCTTGTTAACTTTCTGTCTCGTTGATCTGTCTAATGTTGACAATGGAGTGTTGAAGTCTCCCATTATTATTGTATGGGAGTCTAAGTCTCTTTGTAAGTCTCTAAGGACTTGCTTTATGAATCTGGGTGCTCCTGTATTGGGTGCATATATATTTAGGATAGTTAGCTCTTCCTGTTGAATTGATCCCTTTACCA
>NW_020265963.1:0-1790 GCF_003255815.1 Theropithecus gelada | reverse complement strand
ATTTATAATCCTTTGGGTATATCCCCAGTAATGGGATGGCTGGGTCATATGGTACATCTAGTTCTAGATCCTTGAGGAATCGCCATACTGTTTTCCATAATGGTTGAACTAGTTTACAATCCCACCAACAGTGTAAAAGTGTTCCTATTTCTCCACATCCTCTCCAGCACCTGTTGTTTCCTGACTTTTTAATGATCACCTTTCTAACTGGTGTGAGATGGTATCTCATTGTGATTTTGATTTGCATTTCTCTGATGGCCAGTGATGATGAGCATTTTTTCATGTGTCTGTTGGCTGTATGAATGTCTTCTTTTGAGAAATGTCTATTCATATCCTTTGTCCACTTTTTGATGGAGTTGTTTGATTTTTTCTTGTAAATTTCTTTGAGTTCTTTGTAGGTTCTGGATATTAGCCCTTTGTCAGATGAGTAGATTGCAAAAATTTTCTCCTATTCTGTAGGTTTCCTGTTCACTCTGATGGTAGTTTCTTTTGCTGTGCAGAAGCTCTTTAGTTTAATTAGATCCCATTTGTCAATTTTGGCTTTTGCTGCCGTTGCTTTTGGTATTTTAGATATGAAGTCTTTGCCCATGCCTATGTCCTGAATGGTACTACCTAGGTTTTCCTCTAGGGTTTTTATGGTATTAGGTCTAACATTTAAGTCTCTAATCCATCTTGAATTAATTGTCGTATAAGGAGTAAGGAAAGGATCCAGTTTCAGCTTTCTACTCATGGCTAGCCAATTATCCTAGCACCATTTATTAAATAGGGAATAGTTTCCCCATTTCTCGTTTCTCTCAGGTTTGTCAAAGATCAGATGGCTGTAGATGTGTGGTATTATCTCTGAGGACTCTGTTCTGTTCCATTGGTCTATATCTCTGTTTTGGTACCAGGACCATGCTGTTTTGGTTACTGTAGCCTTGTAGTATAGTTTGAAGTCAGGTAGCGTGATGCCTCCAGCTTTGTTCTTTTGACTTAGGATTGTCTTGGAGGTGCGGGCTCTTTTTTGATTCCATATGAACTTTAAAGCAGTTTTTTCCAATTCTGTGAAGAAACTCGTTGGTAGCTTGATGGGGATGGCATTGAATCTATAAATTACCTTGGGCAGTATGGCCATTTTCACGATATTGATTCTTCCTATCCATGAGCATGGTATGTTCTTCCATTTGTTTGTGTCCTCTTTTATTTCACTGAGCAGTGGTTTGTAGTTCTCCATGAAGAGGTCCTTTACATTCCTTGTAAGTTGGATTCCTAGGTATTTTATTCTCTTTGAAGCAATTGTGAATGGAAGTTCATTCCTGATTTGGCTCTCTGTTTGTCTGTTACTGGTGTATAAGAATGCTTGTGATTTTTGCACATTAATTTTGCATCCTGAGACTTTGCTGAAGTTGCTTATCAGCTTAAGGAGATTTTGGGCTGAGACAATGGGATTTTCTAAATATACAATCATGTATCTGCAAAGAGGGACAATTTGACTTCTTCTTTTCCTAACTGAATACCCTTGATTTCTTTCTCTTGCCTGATTTCCCTAGCCAGAACTTCCAACACTATGTTGAATAGGAGTGGTGAGAGAGGGCATCCGTGTCTTGTGCCAGTTTTCAAAGGCAATTTTTCCAGTTTTTGCCCATTCAGTATGATATTGGCTGTGGGTTTGTCATAAATAGCTCTTATTATTTTGAGGTACGTTCCATCAATATCGAATTTATTGAGGTTTTTAGCATGAAGGGCTGTTGAATTTTGTCAAGGGCCTTTTCTGCATCTATTGAGATAATCATGTGGTTCTTGTCTTTGGT
>NW_020265962.1:0-1791 GCF_003255815.1 Theropithecus gelada | reverse complement strand
GCAGCCTCCACAGACCAATGCAGGTGGCTGGGCCCAAGAGTGGGGACAGGGAGGCTGCAGGAGGCTTGCAGAGGGAGCTGTCCCGCCAGCCTCTCGCAGAAATTCCTAATTAAACCCTGACAGCAACTCTGTTTAGTGAATTGTCTCCTGGTTACTAAGAAGAGTGAAGCTGTTGAAAGCCTACAGCCAACCCTCTGGATAACAGATGAGATGTATTTTAGAGAAGGAAATCATCCTATCACAATCCCAGACCTGCCAACAGCTACAAGCACGTCCTGGGAGTGCGGCTTCTTGCTCTGTCAGCACCAGAGCCCACCGTAGAGCCACACGGGTTCTGTCCGACGTTCCCACTTCAGGGAGTCTGGGCAGGTGCAGCTGAAACACCCAGGGGGCAACCCCCACCCCCACTTCTCAAAAGTGCATGCAGAGGCAGACAGAATGAAACATGGCCCCCAAACCTCAGACGTACGGTTCAGCAACACGGCCCACCATAGAGCCACATGGGCTCTGCTCGACGCCCCCAATTCACAGAGTCTAGGCAGGTCCAGCTGAAACAGCACCTGGGGGGCAACCTCCAACCCCACTTCTCAAAAGTACATGCAGAGGCAGACAGAATAAAACACGGCCCCCGAGCCTCCGACATAAAGTTTGGCACGGGCATCTGTGAAACAAGAACAAAAGTCGCATGGGAAAGTGAGCACAAAAATGAAAAAACTAACAGAATTACAGTGAAGATGGATGAGAGGGGGAGGATTGTGAGGAAGTTGAGAAAGGGACTGAGGACCTGAAGGGGCACATAAGGGCTGGACATTCCCAACAAGGTAACAAAAACACCTCTGGATGAGGTGGGACATCATCTTCATTATGGAAATAAAGGGGAAAAGCCTGAAAACATCAGTTTCCTACCAGGAAGCAAAAATCAAACTGGCTTCAGACTTCTCCTCTACAACACTGGATTCCAAAAGACGAGGATGTGGCATCCGTGGGGTCTTGAGGGAGAGCTGGCACAAACGTCCCAGAGCTGCCGTCTCCAGAAGCAGCTGAAACAGCCTCAGATCCAGCAAACTCTTGTCTTGAAAAATCTATCAGTGTATACCCCCTTATCAAAGGGGCGCATGGCTGTAGGGCTTGTGGTGTAAGACAATTTAGAAATCTTACTCCGTGCAGACCCTAAACTTGGGAGGCTGCTGGTCACACCCTGGGAGGACCTCAGCCAGCGGTAAGCCCTGTGCCTCCTCTCTGCTCCATCTCTAAAGCCAAGAAACATTTTATGCATAAAATTACGTTATTTCCAATTTGTTAAATTGTATATATTAAGTCCACAAAGAGACCAAGAAAATGTATAAAAACATTGATGACTTTATGGTGGTATTATAATTAATTTTTAAACAAAACTTGTTGTCTAAATTTTCCAGACTGGAAAAAATACTCTTTTTAGCAAGAAAGGTGCTTTTAAAGTCACCATAAACAATTATATATCCATCCTACGAACGTGGTCTTAAAATAAAAAGTGAAGAGCAAAAACAGCAGAAGGAAGTGCATGAATATGTTGATAACGTTTATCTCTGAATGGGGGGGGCTGTTTTGTCTTCCATTTCCCTATGTTTGAAGTGTCACCTCTGTAATGTAATAATAGAGCAAACACAACAGTTGAGGAAACACTGCTGCCCACTAGGACCTAAACCAAGTCTCCGCCAAAATGCTGCGACCCCAACCTCTGATTTTATCTTTTAAATCAGCTAGATTTTCTCCCCTAAAAAGAAGCATATTGGATCATTACTCTTTAAAGTT
>NW_020265961.1:0-1791 GCF_003255815.1 Theropithecus gelada | reverse complement strand
ACTACATGGAAACTGAACAACCTGCTCCTGAATGACTACTGGGTACATAACGAAATGAAGGCAGAAATAAAGATGTTCTTTGAAACCAATGAGAACAAAGATACAACATACCAGAATCTCTGGGACACATTTAAAGCAGTGTGTAGAGGGAAATTTACAGCACTAAATGCCCACAAGAGAAAGCAGGAAAGATCAAAAATTGACACTCTAACATCGCAATTAAAAGAACTAGAGAAGCAAGAGCAAACACATTCGAAAGCTAGCAGAAGGCAAGAAATAACTAAGATCAGAGCAGAACTGAAGGAGATAGAGACACAAAAAACCCTCCAAAAAATCAATGAATCCAGGAGTTGGTTTTTTGAAAAGATCAACAAAATTGACAGACCACTAGCAAGACTAATAAAGAAGAAAAGAGAGAAGAATCAAATCGATGCAATTAAAAATGATAAAGGGGATATCACCACCGACCCCACAGAAATACAAACTACCATCAGAGAATACTATAAACACCTCTACGCAAATAAACTGGAAAACCTAGAAGAAATGGATAATTTCCTGGACACTTACACTCTTCCAAGACTAAACCAGGAAGAAGTTGAATCCCTGAATAGACCAATAGTAGGCCCTGAAATTGAGGCAATAATTAATAGCCTACCAACCAAAAAAAGTCCAGGACCAGATGGATTCACAGCTGAATTCTACCAGAGGTATAAGGAGGAGTTGGTACCATTCCTTCTGAAACTATTCCAATCAATAGAAAAAGAGGGAATCCTCCCTAACTCATTTTATGAGGCCAACATCATCCTGATACCAAAGCCTGGCAGAGACACAACAAAAAAAGAGAATTTTAGACCAATATCCCTGATGAACATCGATGCAAAAATCCTCAATAAAATACTGGCAAACCGGATTCAACAACACATCAAAAAGCTTATCCACCATGATCAAGTGGGCTTCATCCCTGGGATGCAAGGCTGGTTCAACATTCGCAAATCAATAAACATAATCCAGCATATAAACAGAACCAAAGACAAGAACCACATGATTATTTCAATAGATGCAGAAAAGGCTTTTGACAAAATTCAACAGCCCTTCATGCTAAAAACTCTCAATAAATTCGGTATTGATGGAACGTACCTCAAAATAATAAGAGCTATTTATGACAAACCCACAGCCAATATCATACTGAATGGGCAAAAACTGGAAAAATTCCCTTTGAAAACTGGCACAAGACAGGGATGCCCTCTCTCACCACTCATATTCAACATAGTGTTGGAAGTTCTGGCTAGGGCAATTAGGCAAGAGAAAGAAATCAGGGGTATTCAGTTAGGAAAAGAAGAAGTCAAATTGTCCCTCTTTGCAGATGACATGATTGTATATTTAGAAAACCCCATTGTCTCAGCCCAAAATCTCCTTAAGCTGATAAGCAACTTCAGCAAAGTCTCAGGATACAAAATTAATGTGCAAAAATCACAAGCATTCTTATACACCAATAACAGACAAACACAGAGCCAAATCATGAATGAACTTCCATTCACAATTGCTTCAAAGAGAATAAAATACCTAGGAATCCAACTTACAAAGGATATAAAGGACCTCTTCAAGGAGAACTACAAACCACTGCTCAGTGAAATAAAAGAGGACACAAACAAATGGAAGAACATACCATGCTCATGGATAGGAAGAATCAATATCGTGAAAATGGCCATACTGCCCAAGGTAATTTATAGATTCAATGCCATCCCCATCAAGCTACCAATGAGTTTCTTCACAGAATTGGAAAAAACTGCT
>NW_020265960.1:0-1791 GCF_003255815.1 Theropithecus gelada | reverse complement strand
TGTTATTAAATCAAGACTTGGCTGTGGGTAAACGTGAAGATTTTTATTACACATGACTCTGGAACATGGACCATAACTGAATGCTCCTTTCGCAGCCATGGCATGTCCAGACGCTCATGGAGAAGGCCAGGGCATGGGAAACCACGGAGCCCTGACAAGGCAGACTCGGAGCTGAGTGGCGCAGTTAACATCGATTTTGTTTGACACTTGCCTTTTATATTCAGATTAAAATAAAAAACAAGACACAAAAGTAGCTCACATTCTATTTCAATTCTCTATTTTTGTAGTAACTGGGCCCCTTTCCCTCTGGTTTCCCAGCCAAGCGATAAATAGGCCCAGCTTGGATTTGTCAAAGTCTGGACCTCTGTTGTAGAGTAAGTGAGGAGGGTAGGGAGGGGAGCAGGAGTGGTGAGGAGGATTGGGGGATAGGGAGGGACAGAGGAAAGGAGAGAAAGAAACCACCGAAGGCTGGAGGCAGGAGGGATGCTCCCTGGCAGCCTCAGGTTCCCCGTTCCAAGGTAACTGAGCTGGCATCACGCACACGCTACTGTCATATGACTTGGCTGCCACACGCCAGAATTACAACAAAATGCTTGAGGAGAAGACTAAGCACCAGCATCTTCAGATTAAGGTAGTGTCCCGGTTTCACGCTTGCCTTGTATGACATTGTATAAATTGTAAAGGTAACACATTCTCTTACCAGCCACACTGTTCCCCAAATACTAACTATAATAAAGACCAGACAGCATCTGAGTACTGAGCGTGTGTTAAGCCCGGTGAGGTAGGCATCACTCACTTTGCTAGTGAAAGAAACAGGCTCTGAGAGAAACTTCCTGAGGCCAGGCAGCTGTCTCCAAACCCACCTCGTGCCTCCTGACCCTGAAGGTGGAGGACCCAAGTCATTCACGTCAATAATTTACTTACATGCATGTCAGATTGAGATTCAGCCCCCAGATCTAATCATCTCTATGCAGGAACGTGTCAAGGAAGGTATACAATTCTATGAGTTCGAGGTGGGGGAACAAAGGCAGGCACACTCGACACACATGTGGTGCGGAGGTGGGCGCCCAGCGCAGGGGTGGACAGGAGCAGGTCCAGCCCTGCCCAGTCACACAGCCACCCTGCCATGCCAGTGCAGGGGCCGCCACCGCGTCTTGGGCTAAAGCAGCTTCTCCTGCACAGGAATCTACCCCTGAAAGTGTGTTCCTGAGAAGGTGTGGACCAACATCTCAGAAATCAGACACCGTGTAACACGCTTATCTACACAGGCTGTCTATGTCAGGGAATCACCAATAATTCCCATCACGCCATCAATTATTTCTGGTAAATACTGGTTATTCTAAGTTAACTGAGGCAACACAAGAACAATGTAATGGAAATGTCAGTCAATCAGCTCCACCTGCTGAAGAGCTGGGACTAATGATGACACCTAAGGAATCCTGGAGAACGCAGCAGGACCCCAGACCCCGCGGACCACCCCAGCCTCCTCCCACAGAAGAGTTAGTCGTGGGGCCAAGGAATGGCTTCCAAGGAATCTCAGAGGTTCTCAAGGTCTTGAAAGTTTAACGGGAATTAAATATTTGCATCTGAGTCACACGAGCACATTAAAAGTAAAATTTCCTCTTTGCACTGGAATTATGAGTTTGGGGGAGCGGCACTGGCTGTATCTCATGCTCGTGAGATGTTTGGGGGCAGCTGTGCATCTCTTGTGAATCATTTATAATAATGAAAGAAGTGCTTGGGGCCTCGATCCAGGACCACAGACCCCACCAACGAGGGTCTAAACAGGAC
>NW_020265959.1:0-1791 GCF_003255815.1 Theropithecus gelada | reverse complement strand
AACTCTTTGTTGCCTCAGGTTATCGACAGGTCTGTGTAATGTCCAGTGCCCTGAATTCTGTACTCAGCTCCAGAAAGAAAGATGAAGCTGAACAAAAGTACACTGACAAGCTGGACTGGACTGACAAAACTAGCCTGAAGTTTGGATACCCTAATGAGGAGCACAAGCACCAGTCAAGACAAGGGTCTCAGGAAAAGCTCTTAGTGAATTGCAAAGAGGCTCCCAGAGGAAAGAGAAAACGCAGCATCAGTTCTATGTCCTGAGTGGTCATGAATGGCTCTGCTTCCTTATCAAAACCCTGACGTAAGACTTATAAAAAGCTTGTATGATTTTTTTTCTTCAAAAAAGCAGTCTCCTGTCTTCCTCTCCCTGCAAAAAACACACTATGTCTGATAGTTGCCATTTACCCAGATAAGTTTAGTTAAATATCAACCCTCATTTTCTTTCAGGAATTAATATTTTACTGTTACTTTCTTTGATTGACTCAGCAAGCTTTATGACTAGTTCATTTTCCAGGATAAATTATTCATCAATAAGATTCTTCAAAGATATGTATACTTTTATATCAATGAAATTTATGTCTAGTCATTTAAAGATGAATGAAACTATTGTGTCAATGAATGATACAGACATGGACTTTAAAACATTTTATTGAATATATTTTTTAAAAAAATTATAATGATATAGTCTCTTTCTAATGCGCCAATATATTAAGAATGTACTTGGGAAATTTTGGATAAATATATCAGAAATTTATATAAAAATAATAGTCATAAGTGACCTAATTTTTCACAAGTTTAAAAAAAGTCTAGGTTCAAACTATATCAAAAATGTGCAGTCCCAGGTGACAAAAAGTAAATATGTAACTATTTTCTTTATAAACAAAAACATTGAGTTTAAAATTTTTATGTGAAAAAGAAAAAAAGCAAAAAACACACAAGGAAAATTTTACAAACCATTTCATCATCTAGAGCTCATTTATCACATGGCATCTATGAATCTCACACATGGCTAACATATACTGGTTATAAATTATGAGAGCTTCTGAACTACAAGATACACTTCAGAATCACTTATATCATTAAATTATAAACACTCATCATACTCTTTAATTTACCTTATAATTGAGAAGGTACACAGTTACAATAAGAGTTTAGCTCAATGTAAAATTGATGTCTCATTAACGAAAGTGTAATGAATTCATGAGCATGGATGTATATTAGGGAATAATAGTAAATAAAAATATTCATTTTTTTCCATACACATGTGGTGTAATTTTATGCCTACATTTTTGCAACCTCTCATTTATCCATCTGAATGTTTTTTCATCCCTTCATATAAGACGGCATATAAAACTCATAAAGAAAATAATGTATAAAAAACTTTCAGTATTGAAATATTTATTCAAAAACTTGATTGCTAAATATTAATTAGTTATAACCATTTTTATTTTGAAATCAGTATAATATTTATTTAAAAATCAGTTTTAGTATTCAAGTAATAAATTTAGTTTTTGTTTCTAAAATTAGACTGATTTACCATGTTAGTCTCTAACAAATTTTTATTTTTTTATTTTTATTTTTTTTGAGATGGAGTCTCACTCTGTCACCCAGAGTGGAATGCAGTGGAGTGACCTCGGTTCACTGCAACCTCCGCCCCCTGGGTTCAAGCGATTCTCCTGCCTTAGCCTCTTGAGTAGCTGGGATTACAGGCGTGTGCTACCACACCCAGCTAATTTTTTTTTTTTTTTTTTTTTTTTTTTTTTTGTATTTTTAGTAGAGACGGGGTTTC
>NW_020265958.1:0-8099 GCF_003255815.1 Theropithecus gelada | reverse complement strand
GTGCTCCTGTATTGGGTGCATATATATTTAGGATAGTTAGCTCTTCCTGTTGAATTGATCCCTTTACCATTATGTAATGGCCTTCTTTGTCTCTTTTGATCTTTGATGGTTTAAAGTCTGTTTTATCAGAGACTAGTATTGCAACCCCTGCTTTTTTTTGTTCTCCATTTGCTTGGTAAATCTTCCTCCATCCCTTTATTTTGAGCCTATGTATGTCTCTGCGTGTGAGATGGGTCTCCTGAATACAGCAGACTGATGGTCTTGACTGTTTATCCAGTTTGCCAGTCTGTGTCTTTTCATTGGAGCATTTAGTCCATTTACATTTAAGGTTAAGATTGTTATGTGTGAACTTGATCCTGCCATTATGATATTAACTGGTTATTTTGCTCGTTAGTTGATGCAGTTTCTTCCTAGCCTCGATGGTCTTTACATTTTGGCATGTTTTTGCAATGGCTGGTACTGGTTGTTCCTTTCCATGTTGAGTGCTTCCTTCAGGGTCTCTTGTAAGGCAGGCCTAGTGGTGACAAAATCTCTAAGCATTTGCTTATCTGTAAAGGATTTTATTTCTCCTTCACTTATGAAACTTAGTTTGGCTGGATATGAAATTCTGGGTTTAAAATTCTTTTCTTTAAGAATGTTGAATATTGGCCCCCACTCTCTTCTGGCTTGGAGAGTTTCTGCCGAGAGATCTTCTGTGCGTCTGATGGGCTTCCCTTTGTGGGTAACCCGAGCTTTCTCTCTGGCTGCCCTTAAGATTTTTTCCTTCATTTCAACTTTGGTGAATCTGGCAATTATGTGTCTTGGAGTTGCTCTTCTCGAGGAGTATCTTTGTGGCGTTCTCTGTATTTCCTGGATTTGAATGTTGGCCTGCCCTACTAGGTTGGGGAAGTTCTCCTGGATGATATCCTGAAGAGTGTTTTCCAACTTGGTTCCATTTTCCCCCTCACTTTCAGGCACCCCAATCAGACGTAGATTTGGTCTTTTTACATAATCCCATACTTCTTGCAGGCTTTGTTCATTTCTTTTTCTTCTTTTTTCTTTTGGTTTCTCTTCTTGCTTCATTTCGTTCATTTGATCCTCAATCGCTGATACTCTTTCTTCCAGTTGATCAAGTCGGTTACTGAAGCTTGTGCATTTGTCACGTATTTCTCGTGTCATGGTTTTCATCTCTTTCATTTCGTGTATGACCTTCTCTGCATTAATTACTCTAGCCATCAATTCTTCCACTTTTCTTTCAAGATTTTTAGTTTCTTTGCGCTGGGTACCTAATTCCTCCTTTAGCTCTGAGAAGTTTGATGGACTGAAGCCTTCTCTCATCTCGTCAAAGTCATTCTCCATCAAGCTTTGATCCGTTGCTGGCGATGAGCTGCGCTCTTTTGCCGGGGGAGATGTGCTCTTATTTTTTGAATTTCCAGCTTTTCTGCCCTGCTTTTTCCCCATCTTTGTGGTTTTATCTGCCTCTGGTCTTTGATGATGATGGTGACGTACTGATGGGGTTTTGGTGTAGGTGTCCTTCCTGTTTGATAGTTTTCCTTCTAACAGTCAGGACCCTCAGCTGTAGGTCTGTTGGAGATTGCTTGAGGTCCACTCCAGACTCTGTTTGCCTGGGTATCAGCAGCAGAGGCTGCAGAAGATCGAATATTGCTGAACAGCGAGTATACCTGTCTGATTCTTGCTTTGGAGGCTTCCTCTCAGGGGTGTACTCTACCCTGTGAGGTGTGGGGTGTCAGACTGCCCCTAGTGGGGGATATCTCCCAGTTAGGCTATTCAGGGGTCAGGGACCCACTTGAGCAGGCAGTCTGTCCCTTCTCAGATCTCAACCTCCGTGTTGGGAGATCCACTGCTCTCTTCAAAGCTGTCAGACAGAGTCCTTTGCGTCTGCCGAGGTTTCTGCTGCTTTTGTTGTTGTTTACTGTGCCCTGTCCCCAGAGGTGGAGTCTACAGAGACAGGCAGGTTTCCTTGAGTTACTGTGAGCTCCACCCAGTTCGAGCTTCCCAGCAGCTTTGTTTACCTACTTAAGCCTCAGCAATGGCGGGCGCCCCTCCCCCAGCCTCACTGCTGCCTTGCAGCGAGATGGCAGACTGCTGTGCTAGCAATGAGGGGAGGCTCCGTGGGCATGGGACCCAGTGTGGGATATAATCTCCTGGTGTGCCTGTTTGCTTAAAGCGCAGTATTGGGGCGGGAGTTACCCAATTTTCCAGGTGTTGTGTATCTCAGTTCCCCTGGCTAGGAAAAGGGATTCCCTTTCCCCTTGCGCTTCCCAGGTGAGGCGATGCCTCGCCCTGCTTCAGCTCTCGCTGGTCGGGCTGCAGCAGCTGACCAGCACTGATTGTCCGGCACCCCCTAGTGAGATGAACCCAGTACCTCAGTTGAAAATGCAGAAATCTCCGGTCTTCTATGTCGCTGGCGCTGGGAGTTGGAGACTGGAGCTGTTCCTATTCGGCCATCTTGCTCTGCCCGCCTTCATCCAATGTGACCTATTTAAAACCTATCTATGGCCGGGAACAGTGGCTCACACCTGTAATCCCAGCACTTTGGGAGGCCAAGGCGGGTGGATCACCTGAGGTCATTCATTATTCAAGACCAGCCTGGCCAACATGACAAAACTCCTTCTCTACTAAAAATAGAAAAATTAGCTTGGCATGGTGGCACATGCCTGTAATCCCAGTTACTTGGGAGGCTGAGGCAAGAGAACTGCTTGAACCCAGAGGCAGAGGTTGTAGTGAGCCGAGATCGTGCCACTACACTCCAGCCTGGGCGATAGAGCCAGACTTTGTCTCAAAAAAATAAAATAAGTGAATAAAACATAAACAATAAAACCTATCTATACCAAATCTCTAGATATTAAATTTTTACAGTTACCACTTTATAAAGTAGTATGTCCTTATATAATGTCCTTAAACTTTTCTTCATTCAAATCGCTGTGTAAAGTTATATTCTTATGTTACTTTCTTTGAGAGTACCAATTTCATGCACCAATTTTTATTTTGCCACAATCATAGGGGCTCTGCTTGCATCTCATTTTGCTGTAGGTTATTGCTGTACTGATCTTGTTGGTCTTATGCAGAAGTTCTTCCTGTTCCCTGAAGATCACAGTTCCTTATATCTGGACTTTTCTACCAGGTCCCGTAATGTCATAATTGTTAAATAATGAAAACTGCACAAGTAGTTCATGCTCTGATCAACTATGGTTTTATAAAAGATGAAATTATATTTATGTCCATATTGTATGTTCATACAGTAACAAATTCTCAAAGCAGAAAAAGGTATTAGATACTGTATTACCTTTATTCCTTATATTTTTATAGTTAATTTAGTTATAATTTAGAAAGTACTTTCACATTAGCCCATTTATCTTTACTACTATATTAGTTAGGTGGGGAAGACATAATTATTCCTATTTTACAGATCAAAAAAAAGATCCTATGACACCTCTGAAGTCATGTTGATACTCAGTCCTAAAGCCAGAAAGTGGTATTCCTCAACCACTGCACATCTCTAAGACACCCTGCCACCAAGGCTCTGTTACTTTCTATTTGTTCTGCACTTGTGGGACAACTATAAAATATTAAAACTAAATAAACTTAGCTTCTGCTAATGAATGCATTATTAGGAATCTTTATACACAGTACTAGTGCCTTTGTTAAATATTGTCACAGGATCCCTAGGGTGACACCTCGCCAGCCAGAAACCTCTGTAGCTGGCAGCATCTTCTGCCTGAGTATTGCTTGTGCCTGCTGGGCTAGTTCTCCCACTTGGTCTGGCAGGCTGTGCTTGGCTCTTACTACCGGCTCAGATCCCACATCTGCCAAGCGCAAGCCAGGTGCAGAATGGCGAGGGATGTGTGGTTGAGTGAGCACGAGGTCCAGCCACTGTGCACAGCCAGGCATGCTGGCTGCTTTGGCGGGGCAGGGAGCTCCAGGTGCTGGCTCTGTGTGAGGCTGCGGCTGGATGCGATATACTTCATGTGGCTTCTGCTGTGGGCACCCGAGTCTGGACTAGGGAAACACAGTGGTGCCTGGAAGCTTGGAAACTCCAGGAACTGCAGAACCCCAAGGAGGGTGTCACAGCCCTGGCTCAGGGATTCTCTACATCTGGGCTCCCCAAAGGGCTGCAGCTGTTCTTGTCTTGTCACCCTCAACGTGGTGAGCAGGGGACAGGGGTGTGTTTCAGCCCTTATTGTGTTACAGTTCTTTTAGTCCTGCCATTCAGCAGGTCCTGAGTTCTTGTCCCACATTCAGGAGGAATGAGGTACGCAGACAACTGGAGGGTAAGCAAGGTGGAGAGGAGCTTCATTGAGTGGCAGAACAGATCTCAGGAGACCCACAGTGGGTAGCTCCTATCCGCAGGCAGATTGTCCCGCCGTCTCTACAGCCCTCAGTGGAGAGGAGACTCAGAGTGGGCAGCTCCTAGCCGCAGGCAGGTCGTATTGGCAGGTAGGCTGTCTCACTGTCTGCCTGAGTCTGGCTGAGTCCAGGGTTTTATGGGCTACAGAGGGGAGGAAGTGTGTACTGACTGGTTCATGGGTAGCCATGGGCAGTCCTGGAAAAAGCACCATAAGTTCTCACTCTGGTCCATAGAACTGACAGCCCAGCCCCCAGTCTACAGGTTTGAAGGTGGGGCTTTACCAGGGATCTGTTTGTTCCCTTTCTGCCCAGGAGCCTGTCTACCTCCTGCCACCATCAACCTGCCATCCATGGTGCCCACAGTGCCCAAGCTATTCTTGCCAAGGGGTGCCTGCAGATTGTGCTGAGCTGCCCTCAGCTCCCCTCAGCCTTCCTCCCATACTTGTCAGCACCCAAAGTTTGGAGTGGGCCAAGGCAGCAGAGGGCTGGCATGTCAGCACTGCCCTGAGAATGTGCACACCTGGCTGGGTTGTGACAATGCCTGGGCTTGGCCTCAACTTTGCTCTGAAATTGGAGTGGGTGCCAGGAGCATAGAGAGGCCCAGCAGCAGGAGTGGGCATTTCTGAGCCTTCAGGGGCAAGGGGGCTTCCACAGTCCCCAAGAGTACAGGGATGTCCAGGTCCGCAGTCATGGCTGGGTGGCTGCAAGTTTGCCTGGGTGGGCAGGGCTCCCACCCCGTCAACTTGGAAGCGGGCAGGGCTCCTGCCTGTTCCTGGCTCCCACCTGCTCTGTGGAGTGTGCAGCCCTGGCTACGCCTCCCCGACTGCAGCTGGCTTCATAGTAGCAGCCGCTCCAGATGGGCCGCAGCTGCCATAAATATGACTTTTGTCAAATCTGATACTTTTGAGACATATTTTCATTATCTATGTACTAAACAGTGAAAGCATGGCAAAGTCTATTTAGTCATGAGTCTTCGAATTTGCTTTTATTGTATAGTCTTCATTTTCTTCCTTTGTACATCCGTAGTTTTCAGCAAGGAGATACTTAGCAAAATCCTTATTTAAAATTGATTAATACAGAAATATATTTCCTCTAATATTTCGAGACAGGAGGAAGTTACTTTTAAGAAGAGACCTTAGACAAAATTACCAGACATTTCTTTTGGCATTAGAGTTCCTTACCTCCAAAAAGATGAAATGCTTTTCTGCAGCTTGGTAGGGGCCATTTTGCAGAGTTGGATTTCTGAAAGCTTTGTTTTATTTTCAAATATTCTTTAGTAAAGAATGTTTTTGTGGCATTGTTCAGTTCTAGAATAAAGCAAAAGAAAATAGGATTTTGAAACCAATTTGAGTAAAATGGCAAGAAAATGACAAGTGAATACTGTAGTATTTTGATACTATTTGATACAATTCAGACCTCTTTAAGTCAGTGAAGACAACAGTAGATTCAACTTTTTTTTTTTTTAACTCAAGCAAATACAATTTCCCCAAGTTCACATTTGGTGCAACTCTGACATGCCTACACATAGAACATAAATCTACTGAGTAGCTCCTATGTCAAGTACTATGGAGTATATAATGATAAATAAGACATCGTCCCTGACCTTAAAACAACTGTAGTCTAAAACAGTGGTCCCCAACCCCTGGGCCACAAATGGGTAGCAGTCCATGGCCTGTTAAGAACTGGGCCACACAGCAGGAGGTGAGCCATGGGCAAGTGAGCATTGCTGCCTGAGCTCTGCCTTCTGTCAGATCAGTGGCAGCATTAGATAGGAAGTGAACCCTATTGTGAACTGCACATGCAAGGAATATAGGTTGCACTCCTTATAAGAATCTAACGAATGCGCCTGTAATCCCAGCACTTTGGGATGCTGAGGTCAGGAGTTCAAGACCAGCCTGGCCAACATGGTGGAACCCCATCTCTACTAAAAATACAAAAATTAGCTGGGCGTGGTGGTGGGCACCTGTAGTCCCAGCTACTTGGAAGGCTGAGGCAGGAGAATTGCTTGAACCTGGGAAGTGGAGGTTGCAGTGAGCTGAGCTGAGATGGCACCATTGCACTCGAGCCTGGGTGAAGAAGTGAGACTATGTCTCAAAAGAAAAAAAAAAAATCTAACGAATGCACAATAATCTGAGGTGGAAAAGTTTCATCCTGAAACCATTCCCCGCTCAATCCTTGGAAAAGCTGTCTTCCACAAAACGGGTCACTTATGCCAAAAAGGTTGTGGACTGGTGGTCTAAAAGAAATACACAGGTAGACAAAAAAGGGGAATAATGTGTTATGAGTGTAGCAATAGAATAGCTAGAGTGTAATCTGGGCTCAGGAGTGACAGTGAAAAGGAAAAACACTTATAGAACTTTAAACTTCATAATCTATTTCAATCTATATGTGATGGGTTGACCACCTGAGTCTATTGCTATATACTTGAGGTAATTTTAAAAATGTGAAAATAACCATTCAGAAGCTTACTAATGAGTTAAAAAGGAAATAGTCATTTGAAGTACACACAGACCAACTGGAGAACACATATGATGGTATTCACTTTAAATGGTAGAAACTCTTTATATCTGAGCCATAGAAAGCAAGGCATGATCTGAGTTGGACCGTTTAATGGAGAACAACCTCTTTGGCTGGTGCAGAGCTAGTTACTAACCTGAGAAGTAAACTAGGTTTTCCGTCAACCATCCCCTCTTACTTTCATCCCACAATGATCACCTGTAGCATTTCCTCAGTTTCCATCCTACTTCACTGCCTTGAGCTTTGGCTCAAGGGATTTGAATTAAATTTTCCCAGTTTTTCTTAATCACTGCCTTGGGTTGATTTTTACCTAAGAAATTTAAAGGGAAAACTGATTCACAAAGTTTACAATTAACAACAAAAGGGAAAATGTGAAAAATACACTACTCTAGGCAACTGAAGTTATCTATTAACCCTGTAACTCTAACTCCCTTCCCAATCGCACACCCACGAACCAGCATACAAGTTAGAGAAACGGTATTTTCATGCTCATCATGTATGCTGGAGGTTGGTATGACTGTAGTGCATTTAAAAATCCTTCATATGTTTAAGAGTTAAATCATTTCAAGTTAGATATTCTCTCAACGGTTTCTGCAGCAATGCATAGCTGTTTTATTAAAGTCCACTTAATCCAGTCTGTCACTGATGGACATTTGGGTTGATTCCAAGTCTTTGCTATTGTGAATAGTGCTGCAATAAACATACGTGTGCATGTGTCTTTATAGCAGCATGATTTATAATTCTTTGGGTATATACCCAGTAATGGGATGGCTGGGTCATATGGTACATCTAGTTCTAGATCTTTGAGGAATCACCACACTGTTTTCCATAATGGTTGAACTAGTTTACAATCCCACCAACAGTGTAAAAGTGTTCCTATTTCTCCACATTCTCTCCAGCACCTGTTGGATTAAGAAAATGTGGCACATATACACCATGGAATACTATGCAGCCATAAAAAAGGATGAGTTTGTGTCCTTTGTAGGGACATGGATGCAGCTGGAAACCATCATTCTTAGCAAACTATCACAAGAACAGAAAACCAAACACCGCATGTTCTCACTCATAGGTGGGAACTGAACAATGAGATCACTTGGACTCGGGAAGGGGGACATCACACACCGGGGCCTATCATGGGGAGGGGGGAGGGGGGAGGGATTGCATTGGGAGTTATACCTGATGTAAATAACGAGTTGATGGGTGCTGACGAGTTGATGGGTGCAGCACAGCAACAT
>NW_020265957.1:0-1791 GCF_003255815.1 Theropithecus gelada | reverse complement strand
GTCTTCAAGGGATCCGAAATATCTGTTCTCAGATTCCACAGAAATAAGGCTAGCAAGGAGATCCACGAAATACCGATGTAACTCTGTGAGATGAATTTACAGAACACTCAGAAATTTCTCAGAAAGATTCCTTCCAGATTTCATCTGAGGATATTTCCTTTTTCACCATAGCCCTGTATGGGCTTACAAATATCACTTCTCCAATTCCACAAGAACTGTCTTAGCGAAAGGCTTCTTGAGGGGAAAGCTGTAACTTTATGAGATGATTTGACAGAACACAAAGAAGTTTCTCAGGAAGTTTCTTTCTGTTTGTTATCAGAGGATATTTCCTTTGGCCCTATAGTCTTCAAAGGGATCTGAAATATCTGTTCTCAGATTCCACAGAAATAAGGCTAGCAAAGAGATCCACGAAATACAGATGTAACTCTGTGAGATGACTTAACAGAACACTCAGCAGTTTCTCAGAAAGCTTCTTTCCAGATTTCATCTGAGGATATTTCCTTTTTCACCATAGCCCTCTATGGTCTTCCAAATATCACTTTGCCAATTCCACAAGAACTGTCTTAGCGAAAGGCTTCTTCAGGGGAAAGCTGTAACTCTGTGAAATGATTTCACAGAACAGAAAGAAGTTTCTCAGCCAGCTTCTTTCTCTTTGTTATCGGAGGATATTTCCTTTGGCCCTATAGTCCTCCAAAGGGATCCGAAATATCTGTTCTCAGATTCCACAGAATTAAGGCTAGCAAAGAGATCCACGACATACAGATGTAACTCGGTGAGATGAATTAACAGAACACTCAGCAGTTTCTCAGAAAGCTTCTTACCAGATTTCATCTGAGGATATTTCCTTTTTCACCGTAACCCTATATGGGCTTCCAAATATCACTTTGCCAATTCCAGAAGAACTGTCTTAGCGAAAGGCTTCTAGAGGGGAAAGCTGTAACTCTGTGAGCTGATTTCGCAGAACACAAAGAAGTTTCTCAGAAAGCTTCTTTCTCTTTGTTATCGGATGATATTTCCTTTGGCCCTATAGTCTTCAAAGGGATCCGAAATATCTGTTCTCAGAATCCACAGAAATAAGGCCAGCAAAGAGATCCACGAAATACAGATGTAACTCTGTGAGATGAATTAACAGAACACTCAGCAGTTTCTCAGAAAGCTTCTTTCCAGATTTCTTCTGAGGATATTTCTTTTTTCACCATAGCCTCTATGGGCTTCCAAATATCACTTTGCCAACTCCACAAAAACTGTCTTAGAGAAAGGCTTCTTGAGCTGTAAGCTGTAACTCTGTGAGATAATTTCACAGAAGACAAAGTAGTTTCTCAGAAAACTTATTTCTCTTTGTTATCGGAGGATATTTCCTTTGGCCCTATAGTCTTCTAAGGGATCCGAAATATGTGTTCTCAGATTCCACAGAAATAAGGCTAGCAAAGAGATCCACGAAATACAGATATAACCGTGTGAGATGAATTTACAGAACACTCAGCAGTTTCTCAGAAAGCTTCTTTGCGGATTTCATCTGAGGATATTTCCTTTTCACCATAGCCCTCTATGGGCTTCCAAATATCACTTTGCCAATTCCACAAGAACTGTCTTAGCGAAAGGCTTCTTGAGGGGAAAGCTGTAACTCTGTGAGTTGATTCCACAGAACACAAAGAAGTTTCTCAGAAAGCTTCTTTCTCTTTGTTTTCGGAGGATATTTCCTTTGAACCTATAGTCTTCAAAGGGATCCGAAATATCTGTTCTAAGATTCCACAGATATAAGGCTAGCAAAGAGATCCACGAAATACAGAT
>NW_020265956.1:0-1791 GCF_003255815.1 Theropithecus gelada | reverse complement strand
TGAACAGTGCCATGACATGACAAAAAATAACCAAACAAACATTTTTATTACAACAACAACAAAAAGTCTCAGCCTGATAATAAATAACAAGTAGCCTGAGTTTACTTCATCTCAGACACATACAAAGCACTGTTTCCTGATCAAGGATCAGCTGTTTGACCCTAGACTTGCAACCTCGTTTAGTAATCTGGGGTCTCGGAAGATCAAGAAAATCATAGGAAGGAGTAAAATCAAAACAAATAAGAAAAGATATCAAATCCATGATATGGGCCCTTCTATATCACTTTTGGTATAATGAACGAATAAGCTTGGGATCATCATTCAGCAATATGTTTCTCTATTCTTTAAGGTGTTAGATGTGTTTAAAAACAACCAGGCATACTAAATGTATGACATCAATGTAGATGAAGGGAATTTAAATAATCACCTTTGTGTCAGTATTTAATACTCAAGACCTGATTTAAATTTAGTGTAAATAGTGATGAGATTTTTCTCTGTGCACAAAAGTCCTTCCAATACTAAAGAACCTACCAAGCTAGTGCAGGCTGGTGCTGCCTTTCGTCATCTGATAGTCCTTAGTGAGAACTCTCCACTTTACTGGGAGATAGGTGGTCGGGACTGGTTCTCTGCCTCAGCAACCCTTCTGAGCAGGACTCTCTTCCACTCTTGCTTTCACACCTGGTCCTGGAACAGGAGGGCCAGCAAGACAGGAGGGCGAGCAATCTCATGCACCACCCAAGAGGCGAGGCTCTCTGGCAGCAGGAATCAGAACGGGTAGTGAAGAGACCTCAGATGCTGAATACAAGTACATCTTTTGGGAAGATAAAGTCACTCTACAAAGTCTGTGAACTTAGGCCAGGTTGGCGTGTAGGTGAAAGGGAAGGATTTTCCAGGTCTCACCTGGTTGCCTAAAAGTCACCGTGATGCTCCTCTATTTAACTGCTTTACTCACAGCCAAAATTGACTGGTTGTTTGGTCTCTGCCCTTTCTTTCTGATGTGTTCTGCTTTTTGTTTTTTGGGTGTTTTGTTTTGTTTTGTTTTGTTTGAGATGGAGTCTTCCTCTGTCGCCCAGGCTGGAGTGCAGTGGCACGATCTTGGTTCACCGCAACCTCCACTTCCCAGGTTCAAGTGATTCTTCTGCCTCACCCTCCTGAGTAGCTAGGATTACAGGCAAGTGCCACTGTGCCCAGCTAATTTTTTTTTTTTTTTTTTTGAGGTAGAGTCTTGCTCTATTGCCCAGGCTGGAGTGCAGTGGCCGGATCTCGGCTCACTGCAAGCTCCGCCTCCCGGGTTCACGCCATTCTCCTGCCTCAGCCTCCAGAGTAGCTGGGACTACAGGCACCCGCCACCTCGCCCAGCTAGTTTTTTGTATTTTTTTTTAGTAGAGACGGGGTTTCACCATGTTAGCCAGGCTGGTCTGGAAATCCTAACCTTGAATGAGCCCAGCACAGATCCCAGGGAGGACACAGGCATTCTGACAGACAAATGATCCCACCCTTCCCCTTGTTTAGATGGTGAAGGAAACACACAGAACTTCAGATTGCGAAGGCCAGGAGCCTCCCTTGGTTTCTAGTAACCGCCACTGCTTCAAGTCCTGAGGTCCTTGAACTAACGTTCCATATTGTTCCAAATTGTGGGCTGGGTCAGGTTGACCCTATCCAGAGGGCATCTGCATTTCACCCAGAAGGACACCTGGCTCATTTCCCAGACCTGGGGTCTCTGGTAAAATTTCACTTTGTCACGGACATCTTTCCTGATTTCTCAATTTTAAATTGCAGCAACTTTCCTGA
>NW_020265955.1:0-1791 GCF_003255815.1 Theropithecus gelada | reverse complement strand
CTTTGCTGAAGTTGCTTATCAGCTTAAGGAGATTTTGGGCTGAGACAATGGGGTTTTCTAAATATACAATCATGTCATCTGCAAACAGGGACAATTTGACTTCTTCTTTTCCTAACTGAATACCCTTGATTTCTTTCTCTTGCCTGATTGCCCTAGTCAGAACTTCCAACACTATGTTGAATAGGAGTGGTGAGAGAGGGCATCCCTGTCTTGTGCCAGTTTTCAAAGGGAATTTTTCCAGTTTTTGCCCATTCAGTATGATATTGGCTGTGGGTTTGTCATAAATAGCTCTTATTATTTTGAAGTACGTTCCATCAATACCGAATGGTCGGGTTACCCACAAAGGGAAGCCCATCAGACTAACAGCAGATCTCTCGGTAGAAACTCTACAAGCCAGAAGAGAGTGGGGGCCAGTATTCAACATTCTTAAGGAAAAGAATTTTCAACCCAGAATTTCATATCCAGCCAAACTAAGTTTCATAAGTGAAGGAGAAATAAAATCGTTTACAGATAAGCAAATGCTTAGAGATTTTGTCACCACTAGGCCTGCCTTACAAGACACCCTGAAGGAAGCACTCAACATGGAAAGGAACAATCGGTACCAGCCATTGCAAAAACATGCCAAAATGTAAAGACCATCAAGGCTAGGAAGAAACTGCATCAACTAACTAACAAAATAACCAGTTAATATCATAATGGCAGGATCAAGTTCACACATAACAATATTAACCTTAAATGTAAATGGACTAAATGGTCCAATTAAAAGACGCAGACTGGCAAACTGGATAAAGAGTCAAGACCGATCAGTCTGCTGTATTCAAGAGACCCATCTCACAAGCAGAGACATACATAGGCTCAAAATAAAGGGATGGAGGAAGATTTACCGAGCAAATGGAGAACAAAAAAAAGCAGGGGTTGCAATACTAGTCTCTGATAAAACAGACTTTAAACCATCAAAGATCAAAAGACACAAAGAAGGCCATTACATAATGGTAAAGGGATCAATTCAACAGGAAGAACTAACTATCCTAAATATATATGCACCCAATACAGGAGCTCCCAGATTCATAAAGCAAGTCCTTAGAGACTTACAAAGAGACTTAGACTCCCATACAATAATAATGGGAGACTTCAACACTCCACTATCAACATTAGACAGATCAACGAGACAGAAAGTTAACAGGGATATCCAGGAATTGAACTCATCTCTGCAGCAAGCAGACCTAATAGACATCTATAGAACTCTCCACCCCAAATCAACAGAATATACATTCTTCTCAGCACCACATCGCACTTACTCCAAAATTGACCACATAATTGGAAGTAAAGCACTCCTCAGCAAATGTACAAGAACAGAAATTATAACAAACTGTCTCTCAGACCACAGTGCAATCAAACTAGAACTCAGGACTAAGAAACTCAATCAAAACCGCTCAACTACATGGAAACTGAATAACCTGCTCCTGAATGACTACTGGGTACATAACGAAATGAAGGCAGAAATAAAGATGTTCTTTTAAACCAATGAGAACAAAGATACAACATACCAGAATGTCTGGGACACATTTAAAGCAGTGTGTAGAGGGAAATTTATAGCACTAAATGCCCGCAAGAGAAAGCAGGAAAGATTTAAAATGGACACTGTAACATCGCAATTAAAAGAACTAGAAGAGGAAGAGCAAACACATTCGAAAGCTAGCAGAAGGCAAGAAGTAACTAAGATCAGAGCAGAACTGAAGGAGAGAGAGACACAAAATACCCTCCAAAAAATCAATGAATCCAGGAGTTGGT
>NW_020265954.1:0-1792 GCF_003255815.1 Theropithecus gelada | reverse complement strand
AATGCTGAGATTACAGGCGTGAACCACCACACCTGGCCTCCAATCTCCTCAAATTTCAGAACCTTACCTTTCTATCACTATAACACTATTTCCCTCACAGGATGCACGGTTATTATCAAGAAAGGCAGGAAGGGTGAAGATTTCTAGCATTTCTCTCTCAGTCCCATTTGGTGCTTACATCTTATTTTGGGTTGCACTTGACATCTTGACATATGGAATACTTGTCAGTTAGGCTTACAACAGCCTTAGGGTGATCATATGGGTAATCTTGATGAGAGACATGATCATTAAATTCTAACCAAAACGTAGCATCCAAACATAAGACAAATACTTACAAGTGATAAATCCTGCATGAAAGAGCGGATAATGGTGCCCACCTCTGATAATCTGTCCCAAATCAAGGCAGTACAATTCCTGCAAAGAAAAAAAACAAAAGCATGTCTGCTAGTTCCAGGCCTGTGTTAGAGAAGGCTCTTTCTAGGGGCACCAGAGGGAATGGAGTGTAATTCAAACTGGAAGCCTTTTAAAGTGAGCTAGCTCACCTATTGAGGCTATACCTTTTAACTCCACTCCACTGCAGTAGTCAGGACTCTTGTTCCAAGTGACAGAAACCCCACTCAAACTAGCCTAAGCCTAAAGATAGATTTATGGGCTGTCTCATGGAATTCATAAACAAGATAGTTCTGACTATCTCTCAGAACTCATTGGCCTTAAGAACTCTGTGGAGCCAGAAACTCAAACACCACTCTCTTCTCTTGTCATGTCTCCGTTTCTTCGAGATTTGTCCTTTTATTTGAGCAATTCCCCCAATCCTCTAGTTCACATAATCTGAAGCATGGTTACAGGGAGCTCCTAAATTTTATATTTTGCAAATAGAGAGCCTGGTTCAACTCTCTTTCTGTCTCTGTTTGAAAAATCTGTGTAAAGACATTTATTGGATTGGCCTGGGCAGGTGCGTTCCCCTGAATCAATCAGCACTGGGCATAGGACAAGTTCACATAATAATCAGGCAACCTAGAAAAAGGAAGTAAGGAGCAGAGGCAGCCCTTAGAAGGCAAGTAGTGCCAGAACGACATTCCCATGGGTGTTCTCTGCATCAACAACCCTACCAACCTGATGTTTTCTTTTGCATTCATTAATATTTGTGTGAGTCTGGAGAAATATACCATGTTCATGGATTGGAACGCTCAATATTATAAAGATCAATTCTCCTCAAAGTGATTTGTAGATTACATGTAATTCTTATCAAAATCTAAACAGATTTCTTTCTTTTCTTATTTATTTATTTATTTACTTATTTATTTAGAGACAGAGTCTCGCTCTGTCACCCAGGCTGGAGTGCAGTGGCGCAATCTTGGCTCACTGCAAGCTCCGCCTCCCGCATTCACACCACTCTCCTGCCTCAGCCTCCCAAGTAGCTGGGACCACAGGTGCCCCCCACGACACCCGGCTTTTTTTTCTTTTGTATTTTTGGTAGAGATGGGGCTTCACGGTTTTAGCCAGAATGGTCTCGAGTTCCTGACTTTGTGATCTGCCTGCCTCGGCCTCCCAAGTGCTGGGATTACAGATGTGAGCCACTGCGTCCAGCGCTTTTTTTTTTTTTAAACAAACAGTCATCATTAGGATGAATCTCAACATATTTCTTAATAAATATTGACAAGCTGATTCTAATTTTGTTTTTAGAAAGCATCTTGCTCTGTTGTCTAAGCTGGAGTATAGTGGTGCAATTACAGCTCAGTGAAGCCAGCCTCAAACTCCTGGGCTCAAGCAATCCTCCCACCTCAGTCTCTCC
>NW_020265953.1:844-1792 GCF_003255815.1 Theropithecus gelada | reverse complement strand
TCTTTGTTATCGGAGGATATTTTCTTTGGCCCTATAGTCTTCAAATATATCCGAAATATCTGTTCTCAGATTCCACAGAAATAAGGCTATCAAAGGGATCCACGAAATACAGATGTAACTCTGTGTGTAGAAGTCACACATCACAGAGCAGTTTTTCAGAAATCTTCTTTCCAGATTTCATCTGAGGATATTTCCTTTTTCACCATAGCCCTCTATGGGCTTCCAAATATCACTTTGCCAATTCCACAAGTACTGTCTTAGGGAAAGGCTTCCTGAGGGGAAAGCTGTAACTCTGTGGGATGATTTCACAGAACACAAAGAAGTTTCTCAGAAAGCTTCTTTGTCTTTGTTATCGGGGGATATTTCCTTTGGCCCTATAGTTTTCAAAGAAACGGTTCCGAAATATCTGTTGTCAGATTCCACAGAAATAAGGCTAGCAAAGAGATCCACGAAATACAGATGTAACTCTGTGAGATGAATTAACAGAACACTAAGCAATTTCTCAAAAAGCTTCTTTCCAGATTTCATCTGAGGATATTTCCTTTTTCACCATAACCCTCTAGGGGTCCAAATATGACTTTGAAAGTTCCACAAGACCTGTCTTAGCGAAAGAATACTTGAGGGGAAAGCTGTAACTCGATGAGATGATTTCACAGAACACAAAGAAGTTTCTCAGAAAGCTTCTTTCTCTTTGTTATCGGAGGGTATTTCCTTTGGCCGTATAGTCTTCAAAGAAAGGGATCCGAAATATCTGTTCTCAGATTCCACAGAAATAAGGCTGGCAAAGAGATCCACGAAATACAGATGTAACCCTGTGGGATGAATTAACAGAACACTAAGCAGTTTCTCAAAAAGCTTCTTTCCAGATTTCATCTGAGGATATTTCCTTTTTCACCATAGGCATCTATGGGCTTCCAAATATCACTTTGCCATTTCCACAAGAACTGT
>NW_020265953.1:0-767 GCF_003255815.1 Theropithecus gelada | reverse complement strand
GGATATTTCCTTTGGCCCTATCGTCTTCAAAGGGATCCGAAATATCTGTTCTCAGTTTCCACAGAAATAAGGCAAGCAAAGAGATCCACGAAATACAGATGTAACTCTGTGAGATGAATTAACAGAACACGAAGCAGTTACTAAGAAAGCTTCTTTAAAGATTTCATCCGAGGATATTTCCTTTTTCACCATAGCCCTGTATGGGCTTCCAAATATCACTTGGCCAATTCCACAAGAACTCTTTTAGTGAAAGGCTTCTTGAGGGGAAAGCTGTAACTCTGTGAGATGATTCCACAGAACACAAAGAAGTTTCTCAGAAAGCCTCATTCTCTTTTTTATCAGAGGATATTTCCTTTGGAACTATAGTCTTCAAAGTGATCCGAAATATCTGTTCTCAGATTCCACAGTAATAAGGCTAGCAAACGGATCCACAAAACACAGATGTAACTCTGTGAGATGAATTAACAGAACACTAAGCAGTTTCTCAGAAAGCTTATTTCCAGATATCATCCAAGGATATTTCCTTTTTCACCATAGCCCTCTATGGGCTTCCAAATATCACTTTATCAATTCTACAAGAACTGTCTTAGCGAAAGGCTTCTTGAGGGGAAAGCTGTAACTCTGTGATATGATTTCACAGACCACAAAGAAGTTTCTCAGAAAGCTTCTTTCTCTTTGTTATCGAAGGTTATTTCCTTTGGCCCTATCGTCTTCAAAGGGATCCGAAATATCTGTTCTCAGATACCACAAAAATAAGGCTAGCAAAG
>NW_020265952.1:0-1792 GCF_003255815.1 Theropithecus gelada | reverse complement strand
ACAGGAGGTTGAGCTCCTGGAAAAGGGAAAGTCTGGGAAGGCTCACCCGGAGGGACCACCAAAAACTCACATATTAGTAGCATCTCTAATGCTGGAGTGGGTGGGCACTTGTCAATTGCAGGTAGGAGGGAGAAGAGGTACCTATGCAGAAAGAAACACCCTACAACTCCTCTTAAGATGCCCCAGTCATCATTCACTCTGCAGTAAAAATGTCACAATATTGCTAGCTACATGCTGATAAGGACAAAGGGGACATTCACCCCCGGCCACGGGGCTCCCATAAGCTGGGGGGGTGGGCCGGGGGTGGCGTCCGGGAGCCCGATCGCCGGGGGTGCCTGCACCCCCGGCGATGGGGCTCCCAGAAGCCAGGGGGGCGGGCCGGGTGTGGCGTCTGAGAGCCTGATCAGGGGGCGTGCCTGCACCTCAGGCGATGGGGCTTCCAGAAGCCATGGGGGCCGGCTGGAGGTGGCTCCTGGGAGCCTGATCTGGATATTTGGAAGAGTATCACAAGGGGTTGTACAGTGTCTGTGATACTGAGATTAATATCAGTCTCTCGGCCTTGGAATATTGAGAAGGATGAAACAGGGTGAATGTCCACCCTGTGCCACATTGCGAGTAATATCAGCCTGTCCCCTCCATGGATATTAGGAACAATATCCCAGACTGGGTGTACGCCTCCTGCTGTACAGAGTGCCATATCATCCTCTCCCTCCCAGGATAGTAATTACAATATCACTGGGCGGGAGCACACAGCCTGCGAATTATTATCATCCTCTCCCCCTCCGCATACTGGGAACAATATCTCAGAAGAGCTGTACCCTCAGTGCCATATTCGGACTAATAGCATAGGCTTCTTCCGGGAATATTAGGAGCAATATTACCAGGTAGCTATCCATTCATTGCTATGTTTGGAGTCATGTGATACTCTACCCCCGTTTATATTAGGATCAGTGTCACGTGGTGAGCGTACACCTACTGCGATATTAAAACTAAAATCCTGCTTTCCGTCCCTGGATATTAAGAACAGCATCACAGGTAGGTTTACACTTCCTGTGGAATTAGGAATAATAATATGACTATTAATCATCAATGATCGATTTTAATAATTATGAATGATACTAAAAATTTATAGGATACCATTATTAATTACGGATAATGATTTTAAATACATGATTATGCATGCTTTCAATTAATTATTAATATTAATGTCATCAAATAATATTATTAGTTCCTAATACTAATTATTATTTGATTCCCAGCATCTCTGGGTATTGATTTAAGTCACATTAATTGCTAATATCATAATACTATTAATAGTGATATTACTAATAATTATTATTACAAATCATTAACATTTTAAACCAGTATTAATTTTTACTCTCCTTATTGTGATCATTAATATCAATTATTATTAATATTCATATAATTACTAATATTAATGATTAATAGACTTGTTCCTGATATCCACCGGGGAGAGGACGATGTTAATTTCTATATCACAGACGGTGTACACCCCCCGTAATAGTGTTTCAAACTTCTGCTTGGGAGAGGAGGATATGACTATCAGTACCACTGGAAGTAGAAACAACCCTGGGATACTGTTCTGAATATTCAGGGAGGAAGAGGCTGATATGACTCCTGATACAGAGCGGGTTACTCCCTCTGAGGGTGTGCACACTGGGGGTGTACAATCGTCTGAGAAGGAGTTGAAAATTTTCAGATGGGGAGATGATATTACTCACAATATCATAAAGAGGCTGTGAGTCCACAAGGCTCCCAGAAGCCAGGGGGG
>NW_020265951.1:0-1792 GCF_003255815.1 Theropithecus gelada | reverse complement strand
TAAAAAGAAACACATTATGGAACAACCACTTTCTGAGGAAGAACCATATACTGCCCAGATGCATCATGCTTAAGATTCAACTGGGAGTGTACAAGGGAGGCTGTCTAACGTAACCAAGGGAAGGTTCAATGAAACAAAGTGATTTATCATCTCTAACTTCAAAACCATTTGTATCTTGACATCAACACTCTTAACCTTATATCATCATTTCTTAGAGTCTTTGATATACAAATAAAAGGTTTTTTGTATTAGAAAGAAAAAAATCCCCTTTCTCAGCAGAGACTTTTCTGACCATCCCAACTTTCCCACCACCCTCCCCATCAAACACGTAAACATTTCATTTTCCTGCTTTAGTTTTTCTCCTCTAGTGTACTGTATATGTTGTCTTCTCTGTCTGTTGTTATTGTGTGTTTATCTCACTCTCATGAATAGGGATTTTATTTTTCACTGCCATATCCTCACTGCCTAGAAAAAGTCCTAGCATATTGGATGTAGCTACCTAATAAATCCTTATTAAATGAGTGAATGGAGTTTATCCTGGGTATGTTGTTTGATTGATTCTCACTTTAAAATTTTGACATGGTTCATTCTATTAGTTTTTTCTGGTAATTATATGCATTTTAATAATTGTTTTGGCTTTTTATAATAAGCTACATTCTTTATATTAATTTTTTTATTTAGGGAGCAAAGCCCAATATTGTGGTTATTCATTATTTATTCTTTTATTAGTAATCATAATTGTAATTATGGTAAACTGAGTCAGAGGAATTGCAAACTTTACTAGTATTTTATTTGATTTGATTTTTGAGATGGAGTCTCACTGTATCACCCACGCTGGAGTGCAGTGGTGGGGTCTCAGTTCACTGCACCCTCCGCCTCCTGGGTTCATGTATTTCTCCTGCCTTAGTCTCCTGAGGAGCTGGGATTACAGCGGCATGCCAGCACACCTGGCTAATTTCTGTATTTTTAGTAGAGACTACTAATTTCACCTTGTTGGGCAGGCTGGTCTCGAACTCTTTACCTCATTTGGCCTTTCAAAGTGCTAGGATTACAGGCGTGAGCCACTGCACCTGGCCACCTGCTTTAAAAAAAAAAAAAAAAATTGGGGTGGCACATTTAATGGACTTACAAATTCTTTTCAAGGGACTATGAACCTTTGGTATTTGAAATAAAAAGACAGAGTTGGAAATTTTTTGCTTCCTATAGTAAGAGGAATACTGGTCAGGCACTGGCTATTCTGATGGAGCAGGTGCTGCTGCTTGGCTGTATTTCAGAAGCAAGCTGCTCACATCTGTATTGGTTGGTGAGCAAGACCAGTGGTCACTGATTGGTTGACTAGATTTCAAACTGGCTCTGGGTGACTTCTTGTTACCATTGGTACAGGTCATTTCTTTCCTAAGTTAGACTCAACTTTAACTGAATATTTTCTGTTTAAAAGTTGCCTTCAATTAACTATGTTCAAAATGAAACTATTTTATATTCCAGAATTTTAGACCTCATTTTAAAATTGTGGTCATGATGAATTGGTTAATAATAGCTCTCAGGAAGATCTGTTTACATTTTTTAAAATACAAATTTCTTTGCATAATTTATTCCCTAAAATTAATTGCCTTGTTTCTGTTATTGGTATTTCTAGAAGCTTTTGTTCAAGTCCTAACATAATCTCCAGTAGGAGATTTTAGTCTCTTTGTCAGTTAATATATGTATATGGTAGTGATATTCTCTTTTTAAATTCCTTTTCTTGTTCACTGTCTTCTCTGTACAATAACAGTAATATTCTTATACATTTTTA
>NW_020265950.1:0-1793 GCF_003255815.1 Theropithecus gelada | reverse complement strand
CTAGCCAATAAATATAAATATTTACAATATGGTAAAAACACCTTATTTATGAATTTTATATTATATAGAAATAATGGTTCATGAAAGCATTAAGTGTGTATCTATATATTTTTTCATCACAATTTCCAATTCCTAGCATTAAAAATGAAAAAGAATCCTGTTGATATCTATTAAGTAAATGCCTGTCTAAACAAATTTAATTTGTTAATATCTTTCTTTATGTGCATTACCCAGCATAAATACATGATTCCTAATGTGATCTATTGCAGAGTGCAGTGATTCCAAATGTTCTGTTAATAAGTGTCCTCCAACCAACTTTTATTATTGATATTTTTAATAACAGTGCAATTTGATTGTCATTTATCTTTGTTAAATTTTCTTTTACATTTGGTAATGTAGGAGTCCAACCTGTTGAGATCATTTTGGATATTCCAAAATACAAGCTCTCTTTCCCAGATTTATAGAAGCAACAAATTTGCCTTCATACAAGGCATTGATAGAAATATTGCCCAATGAAGCCCACTATAGAACACTGAGGGCCCAAGTGACCTTTTCTCTTATAGGCATGAGTCTCAAAATCAACTACATTTATAGTATTCTTCCTCAGAATTGTAATCCAACTCTACTTTATTCTTTCTGTTTCCAAAAGTGGCTTGAGGAAATTTCTCAAATGATGGGATGCAGACAAAGTGAGACTGAAACTTAGAGAAACAGAGGAAATGGGAAAGAGAACCATTGATTAAATAATCCATTCATGTGATCAAGATGAAAATGAGGATCATTTGGCATAGTTTATTTTTAATAAAAGTATTTTGAATTCCTGTGATACCACCTTTATTTCTGAGTCCTAAAATATTATTAAGTTAGCATTGCTTTCCCAGAAGTTTGTGGAATTCATTCATTGTTTCCCTAGTTTAGTTTTTAAAATATATACCTTCTTTCCTTTGGAAATTAGAGAAAATATTTGCATAAACACCAGCCTTTAGCAACACTTAAACATTTTGTAAAATTATGCTTGATGGATTTTAATAGGCTTTATAGTAAAATATACATATCAAGTTTATAATAAATATTTATCAGACATTAATTTTGTCAGAGTGTTGGGAATCTGGCCATACTCTAATAGATACTACAAATTGGTGCATATATTGGTTGAAAAATATTTGAACAGATGCTACCTATTGCAGCATCTGATAAAGACTAAGATTTAGTTTTTACATCTAATTTATTTTATGTGTCTTAAACACTAATTTAAAAAATTTATTGAATTAGCAAAATAGTCAATTTGTGGAAGACTGGTGGGTAGACTAGACAGTTCTAAGAAAAAAAAAATTGTTGATATTGTCCCTAGAATAGTTATACAAAAATAAGTTTGTTATAAACATCAGAAACTTTCTTCATCAATTCTGATGGCTCAGACTTTGACTTCACTTCTAACCATTGCTACTGCCACTTACTAGACAGGTAAACTTTTCCCCATTTTTTAAACTTGCCAGCCTTTCTCCTATCTGTATTATGAAATAATAGTCCTTTACATAATACATTTTTGAAAAATAAAAGTAAAGTGGTAGATTTAAGGCAATTTTCATAGTACTTAATACCTAAAAATATCTCAATAAATGTTTATTTTCATAATAACTTCCATAATGAATAAGACTGCAACTGCTCATTAATGTGCATTTGTGCAATTAATCTATTAATACATTATAAATGAACTAGAATAGAACATAAATCCATAACATGTATTTTTTCTGTATGCATATGTTTATAATCTCCTCATTTTGGATCACCCA
>NW_020265949.1:0-1793 GCF_003255815.1 Theropithecus gelada | reverse complement strand
ATTATACTCTGTATGCATTTTCCACACAAAATCCCAAGGACTTTCAGAATCTCCTCTCAGTGTATTTGGATGAGACCTTTTTCCCAGGTTTACATGAGCTGGATTTCTCGTATGTCATGAGTGATTAACTAGTTGATACAGACTTTAGTATTTGAGTCACTGTCAGCTTATAATTATTTGCCCTCAGGCAGGAAGGATGGCGGCTGGAATATGAGAACCTCAGCGACCCCCAGATGCCCTTCATCTTTAAAGGAGTCATCTTTAATGAGACGAAGGGAGCGTTTGTAAGTTTTCTTTTTTATGTTGTGTTCAGCTTACCTTACCCATGTACCGTATCATGATATAGACACATCTGGAAGATGGTTGATTTTTCTTCAATATCCTCATTATAGGTGACATGTTCTTGGATTAGCTGGGGTCAGTGCTGTGAGCAGAAGCCAGGAGGTAACAGGGCCAGGCTGCTGTTCTTCCCAGCAGGTCTCAAACCATGTCTGATGACCCCCGTGTATGATCTGCAGTGAGAGAAAAGCTATTTTCATACCACTATCAACACATTGTCTTTTTCACTCATTCTTGCCCAAGCACATGGTGTACTTTCTAGAGGCTGCGTGGTGAGGTGTGTGACACACAGCAAGCTGGATACAGAGCAGATGAGGGAGTCCAGCTTCACCTCTGAGCCAGACACTACAGAGGTTTGCAAAAAAGGCAACACAGCATCATTCTAAGTAGTCGGTGTTTTACTTTGTTATGAGAAGTATTTTTCAAACATATTTATATTAACATGTAATGATGGCTTACCTTAATGCATACATTTTTTAATACTTTAATTTTTTAATCAACTTTAATTTAGAATAGAGAAAAATTATATAAACACACACAGGCACCTACACTGGGAAAAAAAGCCCACATAATCAAAAGCTATTTGGGTCCTCATTAAAACCAATTTGTGCCTAGTGTTCCATTATCGGAATCCTAAGCTTGTGGGAGTTATTTATAGCCTACAGCTCAAGGTCATTGCCAAGGTCTGACTTTTACAAAAAAAAGTTGCAACCTCAGGCATAAATGGGTTAATTTTTCAGAGTGTAAAGGAGTCTTGAGATCATTTTGGATCAAGAGCTGCTGTCCTGGGCCCGTGTCTTCATGTCCCCTTGTGACTTTGACAACCTGCCTGGGCTGGTGTCCCTGAGGCTCATAGGTGGCCTGCTCTCTGATTTCCGTAGCCCCCCTCAGCTGGTGAACTATTTCTTACCTATTCATTCTGAATTTGGTGGTCTTTTCTTCCAAGGAGTCTTCTTGGAACTCAAGTTGGGGTGACAGCTTCTCCCCACTTCCCTCGTGGCTGGTGGGCAGACCTGGTGATCCCTCTGATTTACAGCTCTCGGCTATGCATTTGTTGCAACACACATCAAAAAGTCCATTGTTCTCAATCCTTGGGTCCTGTGCGTGGATGATGAGTGATTGAATACAGTGTTAAACAATGCCTGCAGCGGTGTCTTTTTTTTTTTTTTTTTTACCATTAGAACAGTTTTATTTGCAAAGTATTACAGGCATATGCACAATTATGTGATCAATTGGCTATATTGTAAGCAATGTAGTGTGTGTGTATTATTTTATATGTATATATTCTTATTTATTTACTTCACATTTCAAGACAATGAGAGGATATTCCTCCCAGTACCTTCAAAACAGACTTCTTCCCCACCACACGTACTCCGTAGTCTCTGGGGGTGACCCACTGTGCATCCTGGAGCTTACGTGGGAGCAGCTTAAGCAATTTCATGCCACTCACTATC
>NW_020265948.1:0-1793 GCF_003255815.1 Theropithecus gelada | reverse complement strand
CTCGTGTTACCCGATCCTGTGGGTCAGCTGTGAGGAAACCACTCTCCACTCCTCATCTGCAGTGGCCTCGAGCTGGGTGTGCTGGTCTCCTTGTGGGCTAAAGTGTTCTTCTGTTACTGTTTTCTCTGTTTTTTGACTAAATTTAGCAGACTTGTGTATGGTGCAAACACTTTTAAGAATGTCTTTTGCCTTTATGGAAAAAACACCTGCATTGCTTTAAAATGAACGTTTCCTGTGTCTCCATCCTTCCCCATAGATTGCTCTGTGTTAGAAACTCGGTGGTGTGTGCGCTTCATGGCCTCATTCCATCAAGCACTGTAACCTCTGATTGCAAAAGTGACTGCACTCAAGGCAAAAAGCTTTGCAAATGTTGAAAAGAATGAACAAAAACAATATATTGTTCTCTTGTCATCCTGAAATGGCTACCCTTAATATTTTCATGTAGTTCTTTCAATTCTTTTTAAATAAAGTTGCTTCTAACGCAAGCACTTTGATTATATTGATCAAATTATATTCAGGAAATAAGGAGAAAGTAAAAAGAATATCGAGTTTGGGGCAAAAAGGAAGACGACATAGAAAGAGGCTGTGAAACTCCCTGCAACTCGAAAAGCTGGGTTGTGGTGGCTGTGGTTTTGTTTTTACCGTGAGAGACCACAGGATTCTTCTTGGCACTGAAGGGCAATAACATAATACCCTGTGTGTGTGTGTTCTGGTGGCTGTATGAACCGAGCCGCATGTCCTCTTTCGAAGCAGAGAAAGCATGAGGTTTGAGGTAGTGGTTTGGTAACTTTTGGAAAGTCTGTTTGTAGGACTGCACTGCAGAGATTAGGTGAGTCTGAATTAGAATCGAATGATCTGTTCAGGCCTTGGGAGCTTTCTACACCGGGTGTGCGCCTGTTCTGGATGTGGTGTAGCAGGAACAGGACTGGGAGGGTTTCTTGCTTCCCAGTCATAGAAATGCCTGCAATTGTCACTGTTTGTTGTCTCTCAGGAAGCTATTTCAGGAAGGAAGTGTCCGTTCCAAGGCTGCTGGTTGGCCTGTCGTCACCCTGGGGGTCTTGGTGTGGGTCACGGGAGCTGTGACTGCTCACGTGTGGAACTCTGTCTCTCTCGCTGCCGCGCCGGTGGACAGCTGATCACCAACACAGTGTGTGTCCCAGTGGCCTTTGAGAAGAATTCTCTGCATCATTTTTATACAAGGTCCTTTTTCCTTTCAATGTCAACATCGTGTCTTCTAGCCAAGCAATATGTTCTTGCAGAAACAGGATGTGTGGCCCAAGTGAGAAATGAGGGAATTGATCCATAACTGCTATCAGTTTTTATACAGTTGAGCCATTGTAATTTATACATAAACATGTTAAATCTGTAGAAGTGAGTCACGGTGCCAGACCCTCACAAATGCCGAGTGTCTACGTGGGACCTCTCTTCTGTCGGGTCCACATCACAAGAAGAAAAGTCGCTCAAATGCAGCACGGAGTGGACGTGAATCTCCGAAAACTCCATGAATCAGAGCAACGGCTTTCCCAATTGCCGGTCTCCCCATTTGAGGTTGTGAGATTCCCGTTCTGAAGCTCCTTCAATTTCCCAGCACCCATTTCACTCCTTCGTGGAGATAACAGACTCACACTGATACCTTGTTCTCAGATTTTCTAATTAGAAAAAGCATAGATTTCACAAGAATTGTCCGGCTAACTCACTCCTTAGCCTGGGGTAAGCCACATACCTCTTTTCTCTTTAAAATACTCGCCTTTCAGAACTCTTGGTAAATGATTTAAGAATAGGAAGGTACCATG
>NW_020265947.1:0-8101 GCF_003255815.1 Theropithecus gelada | reverse complement strand
TTTGTGACACAGATTCCTTTGCTCACATGTTTCCTTGCTGACCTTCTCCCCACTATCACCCTGCTCTCCTTCCGCATTCCTCTTGCTGAGAGTGAAAATACTAATCAATAAATACTGAGGGAACTCAGAGACTGGTGCCGGTGCAGGTCCTCTGTATGCTGAGCGCCGGTCCCCTGGGCCCACTGTTGTTTCTCTATTCTTTGTCTCTGTGTCTTTTTTCTTTTCTCAGTCTCTTGTCCCACCTGACAAGATATACCCACAGGTGTGGAGGGGCTGGTCCCCTTCATCTGCCGCCCAATGTGGGTGCCTTTCTCTAGGGTGGAGATACGCTAAGAATGTGAGCATTGAGGACAGTCGACGAGATTCCCGAGTACGTCCACGGTCAGGTCAGCCTTGCGGCAAGCTTGTGCGCTAGGAGGAACCCAGGGTGACAATGGGACAAACTGAAAGTAAATATGCCTCTTATCTCAGCGTCATTAAAATTCTTTTAAGAAAAGGGGGAGTTAAAGCTTCTACAGAAAATCTAATTACACTATTTCCAAAAATAGGACAATTCTGCCCATAGTTTCCAGAACAGAGAACTTTAGATCCAACAGATTGGGAAAAAATTGGCAAAGAATTAAAACAAGCAAGTAGGGAAGGTAAAATCATCCCACTTACAGTATGGAATGATTGGGCCATTATTAAAGCAAATTTAGAACCGTTTCAAATAGAAGAAGATAGTGTTTCAGTTTCTGATGCCTCTGAAAGCTGTGTAATAGATTCTGAAGAAGAGGCAGGGATAGAATCCCAGAAAGGAATGGAAAGTTCACACTATAAAAATGTAGCAGAGTCTGTAATGGCTCGGTCAACGCAAAATGTTGACTATAATCAATTACAGGAGTTAATATATCCTGAATCATCAAAACTGGGGGAAGGAAGTCCAGAATTACTGGGGCCATCAGAGCCTAAACCACAATGGCCATCAACTCCTCCTCCCGCGGTTCAGATGCCTGTAACGTTACAACCTCAAATGCAAGTTAGACAAGTGCAAACCCCAAGAGAGTATCAGTAGAAAAGGATAGAGTCTTTATCTCTAATTCTATCTAAAGGATAGAATCCGGCAATGCCGATTCAGATACAGTATCCACAATATCAGCTGGTAGAAAATAAGACCTAACCACCAGTAGTTTATCCATACCAGCTGCCAGCCGAGTTTCAGTATTGGTCGCCTCCAGAGATTCAGTACAGACCTCAAGCAGTGTGTCCCGTGCCAATAGCATGGCACCATGCCAGCAATCCACGGCAGTGGTGTTTAATCCTACATCACCACCTAGTGGACAAGGTGGTACACTGCATGAAATCATTGATAAAGCCAGAAAACGGAGATCTTGAGGCATGGCAGTTCCCGGTAATTTTACAACCGATACGGATACAGGCCGGGGAAAGGGAGTCAAGCAGGAGCATCTGTCCGAACTGAAGCTAGATATGGATCTTTCACCATGAAAATGTTAAAAGGTATGAAGGAAGGAGTTAAACAATATGAACCCAACTCCCCTTATATGATAACATTATTAGATTCCCTTCCTCATGGAAATAGACTTATTCCTTATGATTGGGAAAATTTGGCTAAATCTTCCCTTTCACCCTCTCAGTTTCTACAGTTTGAAACCTCGTGGACTGATGGAGTACAAGAACAGGTACAAAAAACTCAGGCTACCTATCCTGCTGTTAATATAGATGCAGACCAATCGCTAGGAACAGGTCCAAATTGGAGCACCATTAACCAACAATCAGTGATGCAGAATGAGGCTATTGAACAACTAAGGGCTATTTGCCTCGGGGCCTGGGGAAAAATTCAGGACCCAGGAACCACCTACCTTTCTTTTAGTTCAATTAGACAAGGCTTTAAAGAGCCATATCCAGACTTTGTGGCAAGGTTGCAAGATGCCACTCAAAAATCTATTACAGAACATAATGCCTGAAAAGTGATTGTGGAAATAATGGCCTATGAAAATGCAAATCCAGAATGTCAATTGGCCATAAAACCATTAAGAGGAAAAGTTCCAGCAGGAGTTGATGTAATTACAGAATATGTGAAGGTTTGTGATGGGATTGGAGGAGCTATGCATAAGGCAATGCTAATGGCCCAAGTAATGCTTTAGGAGGACAAGTTAGAACACTTAGGGGAAAATGTTATCATTGTGGTCAAATCGGTCATCTAAAAAAGAATTGCGCAGTCTTAAATAAACAGAGTAAAAATAAAGAGCCACCTGGCCTGTGTCCAAGATGTGGAAAAGGAAAACATTGGGCTAATCAACGTCATTCTAAATTTGATAAAAATGGGCAACCATTGTTGGGAAACGGGAAGAGGGGCCAGCCTCAGGCACCGCGGCCCCGCAACAAACTGGGGCATTCCCAACTCAGCCGTTTGTTCCTCAGGGTTTTCAGGGACAGCAACCCCCACAGGAAATACCACCACTTCAGGGAGTCAGCCAATTACAACAATACAGCAGCTGTCCCCCGCCACAGCAGGCAGCGCAGCAGATCTATGTTCCACTCAAATAGTTTCTTTACTTCCTGGAGAGCCCCCGCAAAAGATTCCTACAAGGGTATAAGGCCCGCTGCCAGAAGGGACGGTAAGCCTTATTTTAGGGAGATCAAGTCAAAATTTGAAGGGAGTCCAAATTCATACTGGGGTAATTGATTCAGATTACAAAGGAGAAATTCAGTTACTGATCAGCTGTTCCCCGGAGTGCCAATCCAGGAGATAGAATTGCTCACTTACTGCTTTTGCCTTATATTAAAATTGGAGAAAACAAACCAGAAAGAACAGGAGGGTTTGGAAGTACCAACCCTGCTGGAAAAGCCGCTTATTGGGCTAGTCAGGTCTCAGAGAACAGACCTGTGCGTACAGTCACTATTCAGGGAAAGCAGTTTGAAGGAGTAGTGGATACCAGGGCTGATGTTTCTATCATCACCTTTAATCAATGGCCAAAAAATTGGCCTAAACAAAAGCCTGTTACAGGATTTGTCAGTGTGGGCACCGCCTCAGAAGTGTATCAAAGTGCCATGATTTTACATTGTCTAGGACCTCATAATCAAGAGAGTACAGTTCAACCTGTGATCACTTCTATTCCAATTAATTTATGGGGCCGAGACGTGTTACAACAATGGCATGCAGAGATTACTATCTCAGCCTCCCTATACAGCCCCACGAGTCAAAAAGTCATGACTAAAATGGGATATCTCCCTGGCAAAGGACTAGAGAAGAATGGAGATGGCATTAAAAAAAAAAAAAAAAAAGTCCCAATTGAGGCTGAGGGAAATCAAGAAAGAAAAGGAGTAGAGTATCCTTTTTAAGAGTGGCCACTGTAGAGCCTCCAAAACCCATTCCATTAACTTGGAAAACAGAAAAACCTGTATTGGTAAATCAGTGGCTGCTACCAAAACAAAAGCTGGAGGCTTTACACTTATTGGCAAAGGAACAATTAGAAAAGGGACATACCGAGCCTTCATTTTCGTCTTGGAAGTCTCCTGTGTTTGCAATTCAGAAAAATTCCAGCAGATGGCGCATGCTGACCGACTTAAGAGCTGTTAATGCCATAATTCAACCCACGGAGGCTCTCTAAGCGGGATTGCCCTCTCCGGCCATGATCCCCCAAAATTGGCCTTTCATTATTACTGATCTGAAGGATTGCTTTTTTACCATTTCTCTGGCAAAACAGGATTTTGAAAAACTTGTTTTTACTATATTAGCTATAAATAATAAAGAACCAGCCACCAGGTGTCAGTGGAAAGTGTTGCCTCAGGGAATGCTAAACAGTCCAACTATTTGTCAGAGTTTTGTAGCTCAAGCTCTTCAACCAGTTAGAGACAAGTTTTCAGACTGTCATATCATTCATTATGTTGATGATATTCTGTGTGCTGCAGAAACGAGAGACAAATTAATTGACCGTTACACATTTCTGCAGACAGAGGTTGCAAATGCAGGACTGCCGATAGCATCTGATAAGATTCAAACCTCTGCTCCTTTCCATTACTTGGGAATACAGGCAGAGGAAAGGAAAATTAAACCACAAAAAATAGATATAAGAAAAGACACATTAAAAACATTAAATAACTTTCAAAAATTGCTAAGAGATATTAATTGGATTTGGTCAACTCTACGCATCCCTACTTATGCCATGTCAACTTTGTTCTCTATCTTGGGAGGGGGTCCAGAATTGAATAGCAAAAGAGCATTAACTCCAGAGGCAACTAAAGAAATTGAATTAGTTGAAGAAAAAATTCGGCCAGCAGAAGTAAATAGAATAGATCACTTAGCCCCCCTCCAACTTTTGATTTTTGCTACTGCACATTCTCCAACAGGCATTATTGTCTTGTGGAGTGATCCTTCCTCACAGTACGATTAAGACTTTTACATTGTACTTGGATCAATTGGCTACATTACTTGGTCAGGCAAGATTACGAATAGCAAAATTGTATGGAAGTGACCCAGATAAAAATCATTGTTCCTTTACACAAGGAACAGGTTAGACAAGCCTTTATCAATTCTACTGCATGGCAGATTGGTCTTGCTGATTTTGTGGGAATTATTGACATTCATTACCCAAAAACAAAAATCTTCCAGTTTTTAAAATTGACCACTTGGATTTTACCTAAAATTACTAGACATAAACCTTTAGAAAATGCTCTGACGGTGCATTGGAAATGCACCCAGCAATGGAAACACGGCTTACATCAGGCCAAAAGAACGAGTCATTGAAACTCAATGTTTGGTTGCTGTCATTTCAGTGTTACAAGATTTTAATCAGCCTATTAACATTGTATCAGATTCTGCATATGTAGTATAGGCTATGAAGGATGTTGAGACAGCCCTAATCAAATATAGTATGATCAGTTAAACCAGCTGTTTAATTTGTTACAACAAACTGTAAGAAAAAGAAATTTCCCATTTTATATTACTCATGTTCGAGCACATACTAATTCACCAGGGCCTTTAAAGCAAATGAACAAGCTGACTTGCTGGTGTTACCCGCCTTCATGGAAGCACAAGAACTTCACGCCCTGACTCATGTAAATGCAACAGGACTAAAAAATAAATTTGAGATCACATTAAAACAGGCAAAAAACATTGTGCAACATTGCACTCAGTGTCAAGTCCTACACCTGCACACGCAGGAGGCAGAAGTTAATCCCAGAGGTCTATGTCCTAATGTGCTAGGCAAATGGATGTCACACATGTACCTTCATTTGGAAAATTGTCATTTGTCCATGTGACAGTTGATACTTATTCACATTTTGTATGGGCAACCTGCCAGACAGGAGAAAGTACTTCCCATGTTAAAAGACATGTATTATCTTGTTTTGCTGTCATGGAAGTTCCAGAAAAAATTAAAGCAGATAATGGGCCAGTATACTATAATTAAACATTTCAAAAATTCTTAAATGTGTGGAAAATTACACATACCATAGGAATCCCTTATAATTCCCAAGGACAGGCCATAATTGAAAGAACTAACAGAACACTCAAAGGTCAATTGGTTAAACAAAAAAAGGAAAAAGACAGCAAGGAGTATAACACTCCCCAGATGCAACTTAATCTAGCACTCTACATTTTAAACTTTTTAAACATTTCTAGAAATCAGACCACTACTTCTGCAGAACATTTCACTGGTAAAAAGAACAGCCCACATGAAGGAAAACTGATTTGGTGGAAAGACATCAAAAATAAGACATGGGAAATAGGGAAGGTGATAACATGGGGAGAGGCTTTGCTTGTGTTTCACCAGAAGAAAATCAGCTTCCTGTTTGGATACCCACTAGACATTCGAAGTTCTACAATGAACCCATCGGAGATGCAAAGAAAAGTGCCTCTGCGGAGACAGAAAACCCGCAATCGAGCATCATCAACTCGCCAGGTGAACAAAATGGTGATATCAGAAGAACAAATGAAGTTGCCATCCACCAAGGAAGTGGAGCCGCCGACCTGGGGCCAACTAAAGAAGCTGACACAGTTAGCTGAAAAAAGCCTGAAGAAAACAAGGGTCACGCACACTCCAGAGAACATGCTGCTTGCAGCTTTGATGATTGTATCGACGGTGGTAAGTCTCCCTGTGACTGCCAGAGCAGCTGCAGCTAATTACACTTACTGGGCCTATGTGCCTTTCCTGCCCTTAATTCAGGCAGTCACTTGGATGGATAATCCTATTGAAGTATATGTTAATAATAGTGCACGGGCACCAGGCCCCACAGGTGATCGTGGCCCTGCCCAACCTGAAGAAGAAGGAATGATGATGATTATTTCCATTGGGTATTATTATCCTCCTATTTGCCTAGGGAAGGTACCAGGATATTTAATGCCTACAACCCAGAATTGGTTGGTAGAAGCACCTACTGTCAGGGCCACCAGTAGATTTACTTATCACATGGTAAGTGGAATGTCACTCGGGCCACAGATAAATAATTTACAGAATTCTTCTTATCAAAGATCATTAAAAATTAGGCCTAAGGGGAAGCCTTGCCCCAAGGAAATTCCCAAAGGATGAAAAGGCCCAGAAGTCTTAGTCTGGGAAGAATGTGTGGCTGATACTGCGGTGGTATTACAAAACAATGAATTTGGAACAATTATGGACCGGGCCCCTCGAGGCCAATTATATTATGATTGTACGGGCCAGACCCACTCATGTTCACAGGCCCCATCCGTCTGGCCCACTAATCAGGACTATGATAGTGATTTAACTGAAAGGCTGGACCAGGTTTATAGAAGGTTAGAATCACCCTATCCATGGAAATGGAGTGAAAAGGGAATCTCATCACCTCGACCAAAGTTAGTTAGTCCTGTTACTGGTCCTGAACATCCAGAATTATGGAAGTTTACTGTGGCCTCGCACCACATTAGAATTTGGTCTGGAAATCAAGCTATAGGAACAAGAGATCCTAAGCCATATTATACTATTAACCTAAATTCCAATCTGACAATTCCTTTGCAAGGTTGTGTAAAACCTCCGTATATGTTAGCTGTAGGAAACGGAGTTATTAAACCAGATTCCCAAACTATAACCTGTGAAAATTGTAGATTGTTTACTTGCATTGATTCGACTTTTGATTGGCAGCACTGTATTCTACTAGTGAGGGCAAGAGAGGGCGTGTGGATCCCTGTGTCCATGGACCGACCGTGGGAGAGGCTTCCCCATTCGTCCATATTTTGACGGAAGTATTAAAAGGAGTTCTAACTAGATCCAAAAGATTCATTTTTACTTTGTGATTATGGGTCTTATTGCAGTCACAGCTACTGCTGCGGCTGCTGGAATTGCTTTACACTGCTGTGTTCAAACTGCAGAATATGTGAATAATTGGCAAAAGAATTCCTCAAAATTGTGGAATTCTCAGACCCAAATAGATCAAAAATTGGCAAACCAAATTAATGATCTTAGACCAGCTGTCATTTGGATGGGAGAAGGCTCATGGGCTTGGAACATCATTTTCAGTTACAGTGTGACTGGAATATGTCAGATTTTTGTATTATACCCCAAGCCTACAATGAGTCTGAGCATCACTGGGACATGGTTAGACACCATCTACAAGCAAGAAAAGATAATCTTACCTTAGATATTTCAAAATTAAAAGAAGAAATTTTTGAGGCATCTAAAGCCCATTTAAATCTGGTGCCAGAAACTGAGGCAATCATGAAAGCTGCTGATGGCCTCACAAATCTTAACCCGGTCACGTGGGTTAAAACTATCGGAAGTTCCACTATTATAAATTTCATATTAATCATTGTATGTCTGTTCTGTCTGTTGTTAGTCTGCCAGTGTATCCAGCAGCTCCGAAGAGACAGCGACCAGTGAGAACGGGCCATGATGACGATGGTGGTTTTGTCAAAAAGAAAAGGGGGATATGTAGGGAAAAGAAAGAGCGATCAGACTGTGATTGTGTCTATGTAGAAAAGGAAGACATAAGAAACTCCGTTTTGACCTTTACCCTGAATAACTGCTTTGCCCTGAGATGCTGTTAATCTGTAACTTTGCCCCAACCTTGAGCTCACAGAAACCTGGGTTGTATGGAATCAAGGTTTAAGGGATCTAGGGCTGTGCCTTGTTAACAAAATGTTTACAGG
>NW_020265946.1:0-1793 GCF_003255815.1 Theropithecus gelada | reverse complement strand
AGAAAGCTTCTTTCCAGATTTCATCTGAGGATTCTTCCTTTTTCACCGTAGCCCTCTATGGGCTTCCAAATATCACTTTGCCAATTCCACAAGAACTGTTAAGAGAAAGGTTTCTTGAGAGGAAAGCTGTAACTCTGAGATGATTTCAAAGAACACAAAGAAGTTTCTCAGAAAGCTTCTTTCTCTTTGTTATCGGAGGATATTCCCTTGGGCCCTGTAGTCTTCAAAGGGATCCGAAATATCTGTTCTCAGATTTCACAGAAATAAGGCTAGCAAAGAGATCCACGAAATACAGATGTAATTCTGTGAGTGGAAGTCACACATTACAGAGCAGTTTCTCAGAAAGCTTCTTTCCAGATTTCATCTGAGGATATTTCATTTTTCACCATAGGCCCCTATGGGCTTCCAAATATCACTTTGCCAATTCCAAAAGAACTGTGTTATAGAAAGGCTTCTTGAGGGGAAAGCTGGAATTGTGTGAGATGACTTCGCAGAACAGAAAGAAGTTTCTCAGAAAGCATCTTTCCCTTTGGTATCGGAGGATACTTCCTTTTGCCCTATAGGCTTCAAAGGGATCCGAAATATCTGTTCTGAGATTCCACAGAAATAAGGCTACCGAAGAGATCCACGAAATACAGATGTAACTGTCTGAGATGAATTAAGAGAACACTAAGCAGTTTCTCAGAAAGCTTCTTTCCAGATTTCATCTGAGGATATTTCCTTTTTCAGCATAGCCCTCTATGGGCTTCCAAATATCACTTTGCCAATTCCACAAGAACTGTCTTAGCGAAAGGCTTCTTAAGGGGAAAGCTGTAACTCTGTGAGATGATTTCACAGAACACAAAGAAGTTTCTCAGAAAGCTTCTTTCTCTTTGATATCGGAGGATATTTCCCTCGGCCCTATAGTCTTCAGAGAGATCCGAAATATCTGTTCTCAGATTCCACAAAAATAAGGCTAAAAAAGAGATCCATGAAATACAGATATAACTCTGTGAGTGGTAGTCACACTTCACAGAGCAGTTTCTCAGAAAGCTTCTTTCCAGATTTCATCTGAGGATACTTCCTTTTTCACCATAGCCCTCTATGGGCTTCCAAATATCACTTTGCCAATTCCTCAAGAACTGTCTTAGCGAAAGGGTTCTTGAGGGGAAAGTTGGAACTCTGTGAGATGATTTCACAGAACACAAAGAAGTTTCTCCGAAAACTTATTTCCCTTTGTAATCGGAGGATATTTCCTTTGGCCATAGAGTCTTCAAAGGGATCCGAAATATCTCTTCTCAGATTCCACAGAAGTAAGGCTAGAAAAGAGATCCACGAAATACAGATGTAACTCTGTGAGGGGAAGTCACACATCACAGAGCAGTTTCTCTGAAAGCATCTTTCCAGATTTCATCTGACGATATTTCCTTTTTCACCATACAACTCTATGCGCTTCCATATATCACTTTGCCAATTCCACAAGAACTGTCTTAGCGAAAGGCTTCTTGAAGGGAAAGCTGTAACTCCGTGAGATGATTTCACAGAACACAAAGAAGTTTCTCAGAAAGCTTCTTTCTCTTTGTTATCGGAGGATATTTCCTTTGGCCCTATAGTCTTCAAAGGGATCCGAAATATCTGTTCTCAGATTCCACAGAAAGAAGGCTAGCAAAGAGACCCACGAAATACAGATGGAACTCTGTAAGATGAATTAAGAGAACACTAGGCAGTTTCTCAGAAAGCTTCTTTCCAGATTTCATCTGAGGATATTTCCTTTTTCACCATAGCCCTCTATGGGCTTCCAAATATCACATTGC
>NW_020265945.1:0-1794 GCF_003255815.1 Theropithecus gelada | reverse complement strand
CAGCAGCAGAGGCTGCAGAAGATAGAATATTTCTGAACAGCAAGTGTACCTGTCTGATTCTTGCTTTGGAAGCTTCCTCTCAGGGGTGTACTCCACCCTGTGAGGTGTGGGGTGTCAGACTGCCCCTAGTGGGGGATGTCTCCCAGTTAGGCTACTCAGGGGTCAGGGACCCGCTTGAGCAGGGAGTCTGTCCCTTCTCAGATCTCAACCTCCGTGTTGGGAGATCCACTGCTCTCTTCAAAGCTGTCAGACAGAGTCGTTTGCGTCTGCAGAGGTGTCTGCTGCTTTGTTATTGTTTTCTGTGCCCTGCCCCCAGAGGTGGAGTCTACAGAGACAGGCAGGTTTCCTTGAGCTGCTGTGAGCTCCACCCAGTTCGAGCTTCCCAGCAGCTTTGTTTACCTACTTAAGCCTCAGCAATGGCGGGCGCCCCTCCCCCAGCCTCGCTGCTGCCTTGCCGGTAGATCACAGACTGCTGTAATAGCAATGAGGGAGGCTCCGTGGGTGTGGGACCCTCCCGGCCAGGTGTGGGATATGATCTCCTGGTGTGCCTGTTTGCTCAAAGCGCAGTATTGGGGTGGGAGTTACCCGATTCTCCAGGTGTTGTGTGTCTCAGTTCCCCTGGCTAGGAAAAGGGATTCCCTTCCCCCTTGCGCTTCTCAGGTGAGGCAATGCCTCGCCCTGCTTCAGCTCTCGCTGGTCGGGCTGCAGCAGCTGACCAGTACCGATCGTCCGGCACTCCCCAGTGAGATGAACCCAGTACCTCAGTTGAAAATGCCGAAATCACCGGTCTTCTGTGTCGCTGGCGCTGGGAGTTGAAGACTGGAGCTGCTCCTATTCGGCCATCTTGCTCCGCCTCTCAACATTCTTAAAGAAAAGAATTTTAGAAGATGACCGAATAGGAACAGCTCCAGTCTCCAACTCCCAGCGCGAGCGACACAGAAGACCGGTGATTTCTGGATTTTCAACTGAGGTACTGGCTTCATCTCACTGGGGAGTGCCGGACGATCGGTGCTGGTCAGCTGCTGCAGCCCGACCAGCGAGAGCTGAAGCAGGGTGAGGCATCGCCTCACCTGGGAAGCGCAAGGGGGAAGGGAATCCCTTTTCCTAGCCAGGGGAACTGAGACACACAACACCTGGAAAATCGGGTAACTCCCACCCCAATATTGCGCTTTAAGCAAACAGGCACACCAGGAGATCATATCCCACACCTGGCCGGGAGGGTCCCACGCCCACGGATCCTCCCTCATTGCTAGCACAGCAGTCTGTGATCTACCGGCAAGGCAGCAGCGAGGCTGGAGGAGGGGCGCCCGCCATTGCTGAGGCTTAGGTAGGTAAACAAAGCTGCTGGGAAGCTCCAACTGGGTGGAGCTCACAGCAGCTCAAGGAAACCTGCCTGTCTCTGTAGACTCCACCTCTGGGGACAGGGCACAGCTACACAACAACAACAACAACAACAAAAAAGCAGCAGAAGCCTCTGCAGACACAAACGACTCTGTCTGACAGCTTTGAAGAGAGCAGTGGATCTCCCAACACGGAGGTTGAGATCTGAGAAGGGACAGACTGCCTGCTCAAGTGGGTCCCTGACCCCTGAGTAGCCTAACTGGGAGACATTCCCCACTAGGGGCAGTCTGACACCCCACACCTCACAGGGTGGAGTACACCCCTGAGAGGAAGCTTCCAAAGCAAGAATCAGACAGGTACACTCGCTGTTCAGAAATATTCTATCTTCTGCAGCCTCTGCTGCTGATACCCAGGCAAACAGGGTCTGGAGTGGACCTCAAGCAATCTCCAACA
>NW_020265944.1:0-1794 GCF_003255815.1 Theropithecus gelada | reverse complement strand
ATTCAACAATGTGCTCATTCGGCAGCCAGATGTAAGTTTTCCTACCATTCTGAAAGGAATCAGGCTCTTTGAAGAAATGTCTGATACTAGAACTGGGACAGTAAATATAAGAGTCGGGATAATCTTGAAGTATCAGAAAGTAAGTACTAAAAAAAATTAAAATATATCAAATAAAAATAATAGCCAATAAAACCAGCTACTGATGGCCAACACAGGAATGAATTGTAGTGTTGAATAATAACTAAAGCTGAAAGTAATTATCTAGGTGTCTGTATTTGTATACACAGGTGAATAAGAAAACAGAGTTGAGGGGGCGGAGCAAGATGGCCGAATAGGAACAGCTCCAGTCTCCAACTCCCAGCGCGAGCGACACAGAAGACCGGTGATTTCTGCATTTTCAACTGAGGTACTGGGTTCATCTCACTGGGGAGTGCCGGACGATCGGTGCTGGTCAGCTGCTGCAGCCCGACCAGCGAGAGCTGAAGCAGGGCGAGGCATCGCCTCACCTGGGAAGCGCAAGGGGGAAGGGAATCCCTTTTCCTAGCCAGGGGAACTGAGACACACAACACCTGGAAAATCGGGTAACTCCCACCCCAATATTGCGCTTTAAGCAAACAGGCACACCAGGAGATCATATCCCACACCTGGCGGGGAGGGTCCCACACCCACGGAGCCTTCCTCATTGCTAGCACAGCAGTCTGTGATCTACCAGCAAGGCAGCAGCGAGGCTGGGGGAGGGGCGCCCGCCATTGCTGAGGCTTAAGTAGGTAAACAAAGCTGCTGGGAAGCTCCAACTGGGTGGAGCTCACAGCAGCTCAAGGAAACCTGCCTGTCTCTGTAGACTCCACCTCTGGGGACAGGGCACAGCTACACAACAACAACAACAACAACAAAAAAGCAGCAGAAAGCTCTGCAGACGCAAACGACTCTGTCTGACAGCTTTGAAGAGAGCAGTGGATCTCCCAACACGGAGGTTGAGATCTGAGAAGGGACAGACTGCCTGCTCAAGTGGGTCCCTGACCCCTGAGTAGCCTAACTGGGAGACATCCCCCACTAGGGGCAGTCTGACACCCCACACCTCACAGGGTGGAGTACACCCCTGAGAGGAAGCTTCCAAAGCAAGAATCAGACAGGTACACTCGCTGTTCAGAAATATTCTATCTTCTGCAGCCTCTGCTGCTGATACCCAGGCAAACAGGGTCTGGAGTGGACCTCAAGCAATCTCCAACAGACCTACAGCTGAGGGTCCTGACTGTTAGAAGGAAAACTATCAAACAGGAAGGACACCTACACCAAAACCCCATCAGTACATCACCATCATCAAAGACCAGAGGCAGATAAAACCACAAAGATGGGGAAAAAGCAGGGCAGAAAAGCTGGAAATTCAAAAAATAAGAGCACATCTCCCCCGGCAAAGGAGCGCAGCTCATCGCCAGCAACGGATCAAAGCTGGACGGAGAATGACTTTGACGAGATGAGAGAAGAAGGCTTCAGTCCATCAAATTTCTCAGAGCTAAAGGAGGAATTACGTACCCAGCGCAAAGAAACTAAAAATCTTGAAAAAAAAGTGGAAGAATTGACGGCTAGACTAATTAATGCAGAGAAGGTCATAAACGAAATGAAAGAGATGAAAACCATGACACGAGAAATACGTGACAAATGCACAAGCTTCAGTAACCGACTCGATCAACTGGAAGAAAGAGTATCAGCGATTGAGGATCAAATGAATGAAATGAAGCGAGAAGAGAAACCAAAAGAAAAAAGAAGAAAAAGAAATGAACAAAGCCTGCAAGA
>NW_020265943.1:0-1795 GCF_003255815.1 Theropithecus gelada | reverse complement strand
CTATGGGCTTCCAAATATCACTTTGCCAAATCCACAAGAACTGTCTTCGCGAAAGGCTTCTTCAGGGTAAAGCTGTAACTCTGTGAGATGATTTCACAGAACACAAAGAGGTTTCTCAGAAAGCTTCTCTGTATTTGTTATCGGATTATATTTACTTTGGCCGTATAGTCTACAAAGGGATCCGAAATATCTGTTTTCAGATTCCACAGAAATAAAGCTAGCAAAGAGATCCACGAAATAGAGATGTATCTCTGTGAGATGATTTAACAGAACACTAAGCAGTTTCTCAGAAAGCTTCTTTCCAGATTTCATCGGAGGATATTTCCTTTTTCACCATAGCCCTCCATGGGCTTCAAAATATCACTTTGCCAATTCCACAAGAACTGTCTTAGGGAATAGCTTCTTGAGGGGAAAGGTGTAACTCTGTGAGATGATTTCACAGAATACAAAGAAGTTTCTCAGAAAGCTTCTTTCTCTTTGTTATCAAAGGATATTTCCTTTGGCCTATAGTCTTCAAAGAGATCCGAAATATATGTTCTCAGATTCCACAGAAATAAGGCTAGCAAAGAGATCCACGAAATACCGATGTAACTCTGTGAGATGAATTAACAGAACACTAAGCAGTTTCTCAGAAAGCTTCTTTCCCGATTTCATCGGAGGATATTTCCTTTTTCACCATAGCCCTCTAAGGGCTTCCAAATATCACTTTGCCAATTCCACAAGAACTGTCTTAGGGAAAGGCTTCTTGAGGGGAAAGCTGTANTGAATTAACAGAACACTAAGCAGTTTCTCAGAAAGCTTCTTTCCAGATTTCATCTGAGGATATTTCCTTTTTCACCATAGCCCTCTAAGGGCTTCCAAATATCACTTTGCCAATTCCACAAGAACTGTCTGAGGGAAAGGCTTCTTGAGGGGAAAGCTGTAACTCTGTGAGATGATTTCACAGAACACAAAGAAGTTTCTCAGAAAGCTTCTTTCTCTTTGTTATCGGAGGATATTTCCTTTCGCCCTATAGTCCTCAAAGGGATCCCATATATCTGTTTTCAGAATCCATAGAAATAAGGTTAGCAAAGACATCCTCGAAGTACAGATGTAACACTGTGAGGTGAATTAACAGAACACTAAGCAGTTTCTCAGAAAGCTTCTTTCCAGATTTCATCTCAGCATATTTCCTTTTTCACCACAGCCCTCTATGGGCTTCCAAATATCACCTTGCCAATTCCAGAAGAACAGGCTTAGCGAACGGCTTCTTGAGGGGAAATGTGTAACTCTGTGAGATGAATTAACAGAACACTAAGCAGTTTCTCAGAAAGCTTCTTTCCAGATTTCATCTGAGGATATTTCCTTTTCCAACGTAGCCCTCTATGGGCTTCCAAATATCACTATGTCATTTCCACAAGAACTGTCTTAGCGAAAGGCTTCTTGACGGGAAAGCTGTAATTCTGTGAGAAGATCTCACTGAACACAAAGAAGTTTCTCAGAAAGCTGCTTTCTTTTCGTTATCGAAGGATATTTCCTTTGGCCTTATACTATTCAACGGGATCCGAAATATCTGTTCTCAGATTCCACAGAAATAAGGCTAGCAAAGAGATCCACGAAATACAGATGTAACTCTGTGAGATGAATTAACAGAACACTAAGTATTTTCTCAGAAAGCTTCTTTCCAGATTTCATCGGAGGATATTTCCTTTTTCAGCATAGCCCTCTATGGGCTTCCAAATATCACTTTGCCAATTCCACAAGAACTCTCTTAGCTAAATGCTTCCTGAGCGGAAAGCTGTAACTCTGTGAGATG
>NW_020265942.1:0-1794 GCF_003255815.1 Theropithecus gelada | reverse complement strand
ATGTAACTCTGTGAGATGAATTAACAGAATACTAAGCAGTTTCTCAGAAAGCTTCCTTCCAGATTTCATCTGAGGATATTTCGTTTTTCACCATAGCCCTCTATGGGCTTCCAAATATCACTTTGCAAATTCCACAAGAACTGTGTTAGCGAAAGGCTTCTTCCGGTGAAAGCTGTAACTCTGTGAGATGATTACACAGAACACGAAGAAGTTTCTCAGAAAGCTTCTTTATCTTTGTTATTAGAGGATATTTTCTTTGGCCCTACAGTCCTCAAAGGGATCCGAAATATCTGTTCTCAGATTCCACAGAAATAAGGCTAGCAAAGAGATCCACGAAATACACATGTAACTCTGTGAGTGGAAGTCACACATCTCAGAGCAGTTTCTCAGAAAGCTTCTTTCCTGATTTCCTCTGAGGATATTTCCTCTTTCACCATAGCCCTCTATGGGCTTCCAAATACCAGTTTGCCAATTCCACAAAACTGTCTTAGTGAAAGGATTCTTGAGGGAAAAGCTGTAACTGTGTGAGATGATTTCACAGAACACTAAGCAGTTTCTGAGAGAGCTTCTTTCCAGATTTCAGCTCAGGATATTTCCTTTTTCACCATAGCCCCCTAAGGGCTTCCAAATATCACTTTGCAAATTCCACAAGAACTGTCTTAGCGAAAGGCTTCTTGAGGGGAAAGCTGTAACTCTGTGACATGATTTCACAGAACACAAAGAAGTTTCTCAGAAAGCTTCTTTCTCTTTTTATCGGAGAATATTTCCTTTGGCCCTATAGTCTTCAAAGGGATCCGAAATATCTGTTCTCAGATCCCACAGAAATAAGGCTAGCAAAGAGATCCACGAAATACAGATGTAACTCTGTGAGATGAATTAACAGAACACTAAGCAGTTTCTCAGAAAGCTTCTTTCCCGTTTTCCTCTCAGGATATTTCCTTTTTCACCATAGCCCTCTATGCGCTTCTAAATATCACTTTGCAAATTCCACAAGAACTGTCATAGCGAAAGGCTTCTTGAGGGGAAACCTGTAACTCTGTGAGATGATTTCACAGAACACAAAGAAGTTTCTCAGAAAGCTTCTTTCTCTTTGTTATCGGAAAATATTTCCTTTGGCCCTATAGTCTCCAAAGGGATCCGAAATATCTGTTCTCAGATTCCAGAAAAATAAGGCTGTAAAGAGATCCACGAAATACAGATGTAACTCTGTGAGATGAATTAACAGAACACAAAGCAGTTTCTCAGAATGCTTCTTTCCAGATTTCATCTGAGGATATTTCCTTTTTCACCGTAGCCCTCTATCGGCTTCCAAATATCACTTTGCTAATTCCACAAGAACTGTCTTAGTGTAAGGCTTCTGGAGGGGAAAGTTGTAACTCTGTGAGATGATTTCACAGAACACAAAGAAGTTTCTCAGAAAGCTTCTTTCTCTTTGTTATCGGAGGATATTTCCATTGGCCCTATAGTCTTCAAAGGCATCCGAAATATCTGTTCTCAGATTCCACAGAAATAAGGTTAGCAAAGAGATCCACGAAATACAGATGTAACTCTGTGAGTCGAATTTACAGAACAGTAAGCAGTTTCTCAGAAAGCTTCTTTCGAGACTTCATCGGAGGATATTTCCTTTTTCACCGTAGCCCTCTATGGGCTTCCAAATATCACTTGGCCAATTCCAGAAGAACTGTCTTAGCGAAAGGCTTCTTGAGGGGAAAGCTGTAACTCTGTGAGATGATTTCACAGAACACTGAGCAGTTTCTCAGAAAGCTTCTTTCCAGATGTCATCTGAGGATATTT
>NW_020265941.1:0-1795 GCF_003255815.1 Theropithecus gelada | reverse complement strand
GTCTTAGCGAAAGGCTTCTTGTGGGGAAACCTGTAAGTCTGTGGGATGATTTCATAGAACACAAAGAAGTTTCTGAGAAAGCTTCATTCTCTTTGTTATCGGAGGGTATTTCCTTTGGCCCTATCGTCTTCAAAGAGATCCGAAATATGTCTTCTCAGATTCCACAGAAATAAAGCTAGCAAAGAGATCCACGAAATACAGATGTAACTCTGTGAGATGATTTAAGAGAACACTAAGCAGTTTCTCAGAAACTTCTTTCCAGAATTCATCTGAGGATATTTCCTTTTTCACCATAGCCCTCTATGGGCTTCCAAATATCACTTTGCCAATTCCACAGGAACTGCCTTAGCGAAAGTGTTCTTGAGGGGAAAGCTGTAACTCTGTGAGATGATTTCACAGAACACAAAGAAGTTTCTCACAAAGCGTCTTTCTCTTTGTTATCGGAGGATATTTCCTTTGGCCCTATAGTCTTCAAAGGGATTCGAAATATCTGTTCTCAGATTCCACAGAAATAAGGCTAGCAAAGAGATCCACGAAACACAGATGGAACTCTGTGAGATGAATTAAAAGAACACTAAGCAGTTTCTCAGAAAGCTTCTTTCCAGNATGTAACTCTCTGAGACGAATTAAAAGAACACTAAGCAGTTTCTCAGAAAGCTTCTTTCCAGATTTCATCTGAGGATATTTCCTTTTTCACCATAGCCCTTATTGGGCTTCCAAATATCTCTTTGCCAATTCCACAAGAACTGTCTTAGCGAAAGGCTTCTTGAGGGGAAAGCTCTAACTCTGTGAGATGATTTCACACAACACAAAGAAGTTTCTCAGAAAGCTTCTTTCTCTTTGTTATCGGAGGATATTTCCTTTGGCCCTATAGTCTTCAAAGCGATCCGAAATATGTGTTCTCACATTCCACAGAAATAAGGCTAGCAAAGAGATTCACGAAATACAGATGTAACTCTGTGAGACGAATTAACAGAACACTAAGCAGTTTCTCAGAAACCTTCTTTCCGGATTTCATCTCAGGATATTTCCTTTTTCACCATAGGCCTCTATGGGCTTCCTCATATCCCTTTGCGAATTCCACAAGAACTGTCTTAGCGAAACGCTTCTTGAGGGGAAAGCTGTAAGTCTGTGAGACGATTTCACAGAACACAAAGAAGTTTCTCAGAAAGCTTCTTTCTCTTTGTTATCGGAGGATATTTCCTTTGGCCCTATAGTCTTCAAAGGGATCCGAAATATCTGTTCTCAGATTCCACAGAAAGATGGCTAGCAAAGAGATCCACGAAATACAGATGTAACTGTGTGAGATGAATTAACAGAACACTAAGCAGTTTCTCAGAAGAATTCTGTCCAGATTTCATCAGAGGATGTTTCCTTTTTCACCATAGCACTCTATGGGTTTCCAAATATCACTTTGCGAATTACACAAGGACTGTCTTAGAGAAAGGCTTCTTGAGGGGAAAGCTGTAACTGTGTGAGATGATTTCCCAGAACACAAAAAAGTTTCTCAGAAAGCTTCTTTCTCTTTGTTATCGAACGATATTTCCCTTGGCCCAATAGTCTTCCAAGGAATCCGAAATATCTGTTCTCAGATTCCACAGAAATAAGGCTAGCAAAGAAATCCACGAAATAGAGATGTAACTCTGTGAGATGAATTAACACAACACTAAGCAGTTTCTCAGAAAGCTTCCTTCTAGATTTCATCTGAGGATATTTCCTTTTTCATCATAGCACTCAATGGGCTTCCATATATCACTCTGCCAATTCCACCGGACCTGTCTTAGCGAAAGGCTTC
>NW_020265940.1:0-1795 GCF_003255815.1 Theropithecus gelada | reverse complement strand
ACCTCTGTTACAAGGGGAGGGCCAGGAACACAGCCTATGTTAGGACCTAGAAGTCCTGAGCACCATATTCTTGCCTCCATTCTCCAAGGCCCATTTACCACACCATTATCAGCTTCCGGGATTTAAGAAGCTGTTGCCAGGAGAGGTATGGGAGCCAGCCTAGATGAGGCAACTGGTCTTCAACTGTAGCCCAAAGGCACAAACTGCCACCCCAGACAGCTGAGGCTGGACATACCACCAGATTGTTTTGGTAGGGCACGAGGTGGTCTCCATTTGGCTGAGCCCAACTATCTGACCTCAGGCCTCATCTTTCTTCGGTCATGAGCATTTCCCCAGTGGAGCCTCACCACCTCCCCTCCCTGAAACACTTCCAGGAAATGAGGCCAGTTCTCTGCAATTTTGGTGTTATTGTGCTCTTTAAGAAACTGATACACACCATGGTATGTTTAAGCCTTTAGGGAAGTGGGAGGATACTGGGGGCTGCTGTGTGAGCCTGTCTATGCCATACCATGTCAGACCAGTGAGGGAAACTGGACCGCTAAACTGCAGGGCTACCTTCCCCTCCAGGATGCTTTTCACATCTTCCACAATCCCCTCACTGGAGATCTGCCATGACCCGGACTCATCTTAGGCCTCCCTGTTCTCTCCATGTGCTACTGGGGTGCCTGCAGATCAGATAATGAGCGGTGCTGTCACTGAACTGACTGCGCGGGGGCACTCATGGTTTTTGGTGCATTCCAGGCTCCACCACAGTCTCTGCATCCATAGGCAACTGTGGTCCTGGCTGCTCTCTGCCATCAGGTTACCCTTCCATTTTTACTTATTGCCTAAAGAACTTCATACAAAATTCTATTTAAAAGCAGTTTACTCACAGTCCCACACAGAAAACATCAACTTTTTTTTTTTTTTTAGACAGAGTCTTGCTCTGTCACCCAGGCTGGAGTGCAGTGGCATGATCTTGGCTCACTGCAAGCTCCCGGGTTCACGCCATTCTCCTGCCTCCGCCTCCCAAGTAGCTGGGAGTACAGGGGCCCGCCACCACGCCTGGCTGATTTTTTGTATTTTTAGTAGAGACGGGGTTTCACCATGTGAGCCAGGATGGTCTGGATCTCCTGACCTCATGATCTGCCCACCTGGGCCTCCCAAAGTGCCGGGATTGTAGGCATGAGCACTGTGTCTGACCCCACATCAACTATTTTAATTTTTTTCTTCTTTCCTATCACTGTCTAAAAACACATTTTTTTTTAATATGGTAAGACCCAGTTTGATTGACTGTATCTAATGTTTAACCTATTACATGGGCAATTTTTTTTTTTTTTTTTTTGAGACAGAGTCTCGCTCTAGGTGATTCTCTTTGATTGTCTCTGTTCTCATTCCATGAGAACAACCACATGCTCAATGGAAGCATAATCCTTCAATTGCACTCATACAACCTGTCAGTAACTTTTCACTCCCTGAGCCAAGGGCTTCTCCATCCGAGTTTCAGCAAGACCAATTTCTGAGCCATGGAGCAATGGGTAACGCCAGCCTCTCTAAGCTCACACACCCAGCTGTGGAAGCACATTTCATTTTATGGTAAGTCTACTTTGCCACTACAGGCGGTGTAGCATGTTAGTTTCTAGATTAGCCTTTGGTGTTAAAGAGATCCCGCTCTTGGTGTGTCTCATGAGTAATTTACTTAACTGAGACTCACATTCCTCAACTGTATAATGACTATAACAAAACTAATTCTGTCTCAAAGTGATTGAGACACTTCAAGGAGGCAACATAGAGAAGTGCCCATATAGTATCTGAT
>NW_020265939.1:0-1795 GCF_003255815.1 Theropithecus gelada | reverse complement strand
TGCACAGTTCACAATAGGGTTTGCGCTCCTATAAGAATCTAATGCAGGCCGGGCGCGGTGGCTCAAGCCTGTAATCCCAGCACTTTGGGAGGCCGAGGCGGGTGGATCACGAGGTCAGCAGATCGAGACCATCCTGGCTAACATGGTGAAACCCCGTCTCTACTAAAAATACAAAAAAAAAAAACTAGCCGGGCGTGGTGGCGGGCGCCTGTAGTCCCAGCTACTCGGAGGCTGAGGCAGGAGAATGGCGTGAACCTGGGAGGCGGAGCTTGCAGTGAGCCGAGATCGCGCCACTGCACTCCAGCCTGGGTGACACAGCGCGAGACTCTGTCTCAAAAAAAAAAAAAAAAAAAGAAAGATAATGAAAGGGATGCTCATTGATTGAGTACCTGTTCAGGCCAGGAACAGTACTGGTTACTTTTACAAACATCATCTCCTGCTGCCCCCAGGATGTGGGTGGCAAGGTGGGGCTGAAGTAGGGCTGACCCTCACCCACTGACCCTACCACCTGCCCAGATGGCTCGGACTTCTGGAAGTCAGTGCACTTCACTGACTACAGCCAGCACACTCAGATGGTCATGGCCCTGACACTCCGCTGCCCACTGAAGCTGGAAGCTGCCCTCTGCCAGAGGCAGGACTGGCATACCCTTTGCAAAGACCTCCCAAATGCCACGGCTCGAGAGTCAGACGGGGTGAGGACAGGTTCCCCCAGGACCAGGGTGGGCAGGGCTGGGGCCCAGGAATTTTCTCCCTGATGAACTCTTCTCTCCTCCCACAGTGGTATGTTTTGGAGAAGGTGGATCTGCACCCCCAGCTCTGCTTCAAGGTGCAACCATGGGTGAGAAGAGATGTGGGGTAGTGGGTATTGCCTGGAGCTTGCTAACCTGCATTCCTATATTTCTCAGTTCTCTTTTGGAAACAGCAGCCATGTTGAATGCCCCCACCAGACTGGTAAGCCAATAAGTGACCTCTGCTGGGAACCCCTGCCCCATTTCATCCTAACCCAACTGTGACCAAGCTGAACCCCAGCCCAGCCCTGAATTCATCACCCGAAGCCCAACTCCTATCAACACCCCCACCCTGCCCCAAACAGGGTCTCTCACATCCTGGAATGTGAGCATGGATACCCAGGCCCAGCAGCTGATTCTTCACTTCTCCTCAAGAATGCATGCCACCTTCAGTGCTGCCTGGAGCCGCCCAGGCTTGGGGCAGGACACTTTGGTGCCCCCTGTGTACACTGTCAGCCAGGTATGGCCTCGCCCCCACTAGGTCCTATTGCTCAGAGCACAGCCCTCAATTTCCTTGTCACCTCATTGAGATAGACCCTGGGAAGGGAGAAACAAACAAATCCCTGACTTCTACCATCTGGTTTACTTTATTTACGTGATCAGCCTTTGTTCAGCTGACTTGCTGACAGTAGATTCCTCAAGGGAGCATTTTCCTTTTTTTTTTTCTTTTGAGACGGAGTCTCGCTCTGTCGCCCAGGCTGGAGTGCAGTGGCACGATCTCGGCTCACTGCAAGTTAAGGGAGCATTTTCTAATCCTTTCAGTTTCTGAATTTACAGGAATAACAGAGGCAAGGGACTGGCCCTCCCACATTCAGGTGTTCTCTGGCCCAGGGGTCCCAATCTCTGAGCCGCAGACCAGTACCCACCTGTGGCTTGTGAGAAACCAGGCCACACAGCAGGAGGTGAGTGGAGGGTGAGCAAGCATTGCTGCCTGAGCTCTGCCTCCTGTCAGACCAGTGGCTGCATTAGATTCTTATAGGAGCGCAAACCCTATTGTGAACTGTGCA
>NW_020265938.1:0-1795 GCF_003255815.1 Theropithecus gelada | reverse complement strand
GGGATCCATAATATCTTTTCTGAGATTCCACAGAAATAACGCGAGCAAAGAGATCCACGAAATACAGATGTAACTCTGTGAGATGAATTAACAGAACACTAAGCAGATCTCAGAAAGCTTCTTTCCAGATTTCATCTGAGGATATTTCCTTGTTCACCATAGCCCTCTGTGGGCTTCCAAATATCACTTTGCCAATTCCACAAGAACTGCCTTTGCGAAAGACTTCTTGAGGGGAAAGCTGTAACTCTGTGAGATGATTTCACAGAACACAAAGAAGTTTCTCAAAATGCTTCTTTCTCTTTGTTATCGGAGGATATTTCCTTTGGCGCTATTGTCTTCAAAGGGATGCGAAATATCTGTTCTCAGATTCCACAGAAATAAGGCTAGCAAAGAGATCCACGAAATACATATGTAACTCTCTGAGTGGAAGTCCCAAATCACAGAGCAGTTTCTCAGAAAGCTTCTTTCCAGATTTCATCTGAGGATATTTCCTTTTTCACCACAGCCCTCTATGGGCTTCCAAAAATCACTTTGCGAATTCCACAAGATCTGTCTTAGCGAAAGGCTTGTTGAGGGGAAAGCTGTAATTCTGTGAGATGATTTCACAGAACACAAAGAAGTTTCCCAGAAAGCTTCTTTCTCTTTGTTATCGGAGGATATTCCCTTTGGCCCAATAGTCTTCAAAGGGATCCGAATTATCTGTTCTCAGATTCCACAGAAATAAGGCTAGCAAAGAGATCCACGAAATACAGATGTAACTCTGGGAGATGAATTAACAGAACACCAAGCTGTTTCTCAGAAACCTTCTTTCCAGATTTCATCTGAGGATATTTCCTTTTTCACCATAGCCCTCTATGGGCTGCCAAATATCACTTTGCCAATTCCACAAGAAGTGTCTTAGCGAAAGGCTTCTTGAGGGGAAAGCTGTAACTCTGTGAGATGATTTCACAGAACACAAAGAATTTTCTCAGAAAGCTTCTTTCACTTTGTTATCGGAGGATATTTCATTGGGCCCTATAATCTTGAAAGGGATCCGAAATATCTCTTCTGAGATTCCACAGAAATAAGGGTAGCAAAGAGATCCACGCAATACAGATGTAACTCTGTGAGATGAATTAACAGAACTCTAAGCAGTTTCTCAGAAAGCTTCTTTCCAGATTTCATCTGAGGATATTTCCTTTTTCCCATAGACCTCTGTGGGCTTCCAAATATCACTTTGCCAATTCCACAAGAACTGCCTTAGCGAAACGCTTCTTGAGGGGAAACCTGTAACTCTGTGAGATGATTTCACAGAGCACAAAGAAGTTTCTCAGAAAGCTTTTTTCTCTTTGTTATCGGAGGATATTTCCTTTGGCCCTATTGTCTTCAAAGGGATCCGAAATATCTCTTCTCAGATTCCACAGAAATAAGGCTAGCAAAGAGATCCAGTAAATACAGATGTAACTCTCTGAGGGGAAGTCACAAATCACAGAGCAGTTTCTCAGAAAATTTCTTTCCAGATTTCATCTGAGGATATTTCCTTTTTCACCGTAGCCCTCTATGGGTTTCCAAATATCACTTTGCCAATTCCACAAGAACTGTCTTAGCGAAAGTCTTCTTGAGGGGAAAGCTGTAACTCTGTGACAAGATTTAACAGAACACAAAGGAGTTTCTCAGAAAGCTTCTTTCTCTTTGTTATCAGAGGATATTTCCTTTGGCCCTATAGTCTCCAAAGGGATCCGAAATATCTGTTCACAGATTCCACAGAAATAAGGCTAGCAAAGAGATCCACGAAATACAGATTTAACTCTGTGAG
>NW_020265937.1:1458-1796 GCF_003255815.1 Theropithecus gelada | reverse complement strand
AAAATTTTCTCCCATTCTGTAGGTTGCCTGTTCACTCTGATGGTAGTTTCTTTTGCTGTGCAGAAGCTCTTTAGTTTAATTAGATCCCATTTGTCAATTTTAGCTTTTGCTGCCGTTGCTTTTGGTGTTTTAGACATGAAGTCTTTGCCCATGCCTATGTCCTGAATGGTACTACCTAGGTTTTCCTCTAGGATTTTTATGGTATTAGGTCTAACATTTAAGTCTCTAATCCATCTTGAATTAATTTTCGTATAAGGAGTAAGGAAAGGATCCAGTTTCAGCTTTCTACTTATGGCTAGCCAATTTTCCCAGCACCATTTATTAAATAGGGAATCCTT